>NC_065523.1:18134302-18139302 GCF_006386435.1 Epinephelus moara | reverse complement strand
AAGTCTCTGATCATGCAATGAGTGGGGCCCGTCGCAACTACCTTACGCCACTGGCTGACCATCAGCTTGATGTGTCAGGGCCCTTAACTAGATTTCATATTGTATTACATATGAGTTACTATATGATTTAAATACTGTATATTTTGTGCTGAGTATATGTCTTGTATAATATAAATGTAATTAATGCAACACAGTACACTAAAAACTTCTGATTTGCATGTTTCACAAACAAACTCATACAAAACAATTAGTAAATTTAAGATTTAAGATTTCCATTTCACTGCATGTAATATTTGAGAGAGAACTGTTTTTGTGAATCAATTTATTTATGTGAAATATCCAACCATAGTGAGAGAAAGCGTTGAATATATCCATACACTGGAGTGAAAGTGGGAACTCTGTGCACTATTAATATTTGCATCATGTTAAAAATGGAAACCTTGTCCTTTGGTTGCACGTAGCAAGGTGTTATATAAGTGATAACCCTTCAGCACATACTACCCTACTTCACATTCCTCAGTATTCAGGTCAGTAGTATATATACAGTAGTATACGTTGCTTGTCCTTGTTTGTAGATTACACTAGAAACATCCTTGTCTATCTCCTCTGCAATGTTTTGCAAATATCTTTTCAATTTAGAGTGGAAAGACCCTATCTTCACCTTTCCAGCAAGAATATTTGAATAATTAGCAGCAAAGAAGAATAGCTTTAAACAAATTGCTCTCATCGCAGGGGTACTTAAGATATTAAGTGCTTCATATTTTCATTGTTCTTACACATTAAGTGGCAGTATGTGGTCCTCAATCTTGTATTTGTGATCATTAATCATTACTAACGACCTTCATTAGGTCCTAACTTAGTTTATCTATGTCCATGCATGTTTGCTGTGCAGACTGAGAGCCAGACTTAGCTAATTATGAAAATATAATAGTTAATACAAGATGGAATTAATGTCATCGGAGTCAGGCGATATTAATGGGTTTCACCAACACCATCTAAATAGTTGAGCATATTTGGTTGATGAGTTCATTAACAGTAATCAGTTTCAACTGCCTTTTGACATGTGCATGTAAATGAAACATAAGTAGCGTGCCCTTTAGTGTTGTTTAAATTTTCACACAAATGTATCACCTGATTAATTTAAATAACTTTGTTAATTTGTGCCACTGATTATCTGCCTGGTCTGTGATGCAGCACCTCATTAGATCAGGACGGCCAGAAGGCATTTATAGCCGTCTAGCTGAGAAATTATGTATTCCAAACTAATATTGATATTCAGCAGCATGATGTGCAGACACATAATTCCTAACTGAATTATTAAATGGACACTGAAACATATTTGAAACTTCAGTACACTTCTTGCAGGCTGTTGTCATGCACTGTTCATATGTATACCTACGAAAGGTAATGCACCTATTCGGACACAACCCACGAAATTGAGGAAGCTGCATTCACGCTGCAAATGCGTTGAAGGGAGTAAAGAGGGAAGTAGTAGCCTATAAAGAGCAAGAGTCCATGTAAGGAGGCAGGTTGGTGCTGTGGATGGGTCAAACACACACACAACTTTCCCCCAGGAGACTGGCGTCCATCTGCAGGAGAGGTGTTCATGGCTCATGTGAAACCAAGTGAACTTTATCACATTTATTTTCCTAAACCTATTAAGTATGTAACATGAAGACAGGGAGGCACGGTGGTACAGTGGTTAGCATTGTTGCATTACAGCAAAGAGCACCCAGGCACCCCTGGTTCAAACCTGGGGTGGGCAGGTTGGAATTTCAGGGTGTTGAAGCCCTACTGTGTGGAGTCTGCATGTTCATTCTGCGTCAGCGTGGGTTTTCTCAGGGTACTTCGGGTTCCTCCCAAAATCCACCGACATGCAGGATAGGTTAATTGGTGACTCCGAATTGCCCATAGTTGTGAATGTGAGCATGAATGGTTGTCTGTCTCTATGTGTCAGCCCTGTGATAGTCTGGTGACCTGTCCAGGGTGTACCCTGCCTCTCACATAACAACATCTTGTCATGGAGGACCTGTATGTAAGAACATAAAAGTCAGAATCAGACATTAAACTCACTTTACCCTGCCAGCTTCCTAGTAAATAGTCTGTGTAATGTCCGATTAAGCCCATGTGTGAATAGAGCAGGTTATTGTCTGGAGAATTCACAGTGATTAAATGGGTGTATTGATCATGTTTTTATCATGCAGCTTGCACAAAACCATCCAAGGCTGAAGAAGGGTCCTTGACATGAAGACAGCAACGAATATCTGGAGAGATGACAAGATAAGGGCCAAAGCTGAAAATTTCAGACTAATTCAAGGAAACGCAAGAGACTCTTTGTTTATGACCGAATTAACAACCGCCTATGTGACCACGGTATCATACGTGTCATGTCCTGCCTCCTGCATGCTCTACCTAGATGCCACTATACCTGATCATATGAAAAAATGGCTCATGATTGTTTTCTAAAGATAACTGACTTAACATTTCCAAATCTAGCCTACGTAACTTTGCATGAAGTAATGTGACGACACCCAACCATGATTGTTGTTCCTAACTTACCTAACTGGTAGGGGCACTAATGCATTGGGCACTAATTTGTTAGCAATCACACAAACCATTTTCGTAAGCCATATGAACCATTGTAAGAGGATACGTTGCTTCTTGAATAAAAGTTGTGAAGCTGTGAATAAGAAGTCAAGGTATAATTTTGCAGCACTCCTGTCATCACAGCTGGAATAATAAAGTGCAGTTTACTTATTCTGGAGGACAACACCAAAATTGCAGAGGAGAAAGTGAAAGTACCTCCGATGTATTTTCACAGATGGTAATGGGGAAGAGTTATTTTTTCCTCGATGCCTCAGGAACTGGACTCAGATGGCATCCATTCATTTTCTACACTGTCGCTGAGTATTCCCAAGGAGAATTCACCCGACACCCTCAAACTCCACTGATACCAGGACACTCAAGGCCTCCTGGAAAAACAGTATGCAAACAATGGAGTGCATCTTCCAGATCATGTCTCCAGATTAAAAAACAAACTCTGCTTGTGAGAATGTACACTGCTGCAAACTCTGCACAGCTTGAGAGGGCAAAAAGTCAGGAGTACAAAAAAGCTAGTAGAAATTTTGTTTTAAGGACATAATGGTTAAGTATTTTATTTTGAATATTTGATTATATTATAAGATTGTTTCTTCTGTTAGGTTTTAACTCAAATAATCTTCTAATTGGAAAGACTGTCGTGGTTTGTAGATTCCAAATGTTATTTTCTGATTAAATCATTTACTTTTTGTAGGTGTACCCACTCAAATTCCCTCTTCTAACTAAATTTTCCAGGATGACTTCTAACAACTCTTGGGGGAATGGACATAAAGTGATTGCTTTCAAGCAGAGGTGGGTGTATGTTCTTATAAACGTCCTGACACACCAAGCCCTCAGACGGCCTTCTGTCAATGTTGCCCATGTCGCTTTTTTCAGCCAATTCAGCATGTTGAGCGTTATTGTGTCCACAATATACATCCTGTATGTCTTACTTGTTTGTGCCATGTGTGCACCTGCTGTGAAAAGAATTTCCTTTTTGTTCTATCTATCTATCTATCTATCTATCTGTCTATCTATCTATCTATCTATCTATCTATCTATCCATCTATCTATCTATCCGTCTGTCCGTCCATCCACTAATCCATCCATCCATCCATCCATCCATCCACCCACCCACCCATCTCTTTCACTACCGTCATAATTACTATGGCCACATAGAGTGCCATAGTTTGAAGCAGGGCCAAAAAAGAAGAAAAAACAGAGATCTTCCATACTAGGATCTGTTTTAGAAACATTTTGTGGGAACAGACTGGGGCACAGATTCAAAAGAGGGGGGTACATTTGGGAAATGAATTAAAATGTGTTAAGACTCAAATTCAAAGCCCTGGTTCTTGGCAAAAATAAACTGTACATTATTAATAGCTACACTGCTTATTCAGTGTACTCAATGGATGCCAAATTGACATCTTTACATATCTGAATATGACATAATATCAGTTAATTGTGCTATTTATAACTAACTTTGTAACAAATAGCCTCAGTCCCCCACCCCCCTCCCACACAGGAGCAATACATCGAGAATGAAAAAGACTTTCTGTGGTCATTTTGAGCCTGTTCACATCTAGTAGTAACATGTGTTTCAGTGATCTGAACACAAGTGGACAGCTGAGGCACATCGCCGTTCACAACTGTGTCTATCATGTGTCTCCAGCAGACCACTTGTGTAAGGATTTCATCACTGCCTAATTTCTTACCTTAGAAGGCCAAAGGGCCCAGCACACCATTATGACAACCACACTCTCGATAGCATGCTTGCTAGTCACATTAGCAGTTGTGTCAGTACAACTGGGGACAGCTTTAAGAAGAAATCAACATGTCTACTTCCACAGGGCAAAACAATGGATGGCCACACAACACTTCGTTCAAAACCTCATAAAATGGGCAAGTTATAGAACGTTGGCCTGCTGTCACCAAAACAACCATCATAGCCAGCACTGATGAGATAGTCTTTGTCAGGGACGCATGAGGACGCGTTAGTATTTACACTACAAAAGATATATGTTAAAATGCATCCCAGACCAATTCAGCTTGTGATCAGATCACTCAAGATGCATGTAAATACCAGGTATAAACAGGCTCTTTGTGGTTGTTTTGCACTACAGTGGTCTTTTGTCTCTCTTAATGGTTGTTCTAACCCTGTCTGTCACAAAAGGTAAATGTATGGACAATCACAGTGAAAAACAAGTTTTCGTTTTGATGTCATAACTTGAGAAATCCTATGAAGCTCTAAAAGAAATTATAGCTGCTGCGCAGCAATGGGTTGGGTCCGGGCATTTTTAGGCAATTCTGAGCAACAAGCAGAAGAATTGGAAGACATTTAGGAATTTAGCAACACAATCTGTCTTTTTCATCAGCTGAGGCTTGAACTCACAACCTCTGAGACTAAGAATCAATTTCTATCT
>NC_065523.1:18124808-18133547 GCF_006386435.1 Epinephelus moara | reverse complement strand
GTACAAAAGTTTCTTCAGTATTGGGGCTACAGTTTGATGAAAGTTGTGAAGTTGTAGCACGTATGGTTGATTTGTTATGAATTTTCAAAGTTTTGAACTTTAGACGCTTGCTGTAGCGCCACCATCAGGACTATTGGCTTGAGTTTACAGCTGAGGATATCTGGCATGAGACTGGACCTTTGTGCAAAGTTTGGTGAGTTTTCACCCATGGGAAGTATGATTTCCTCTGAAGAAGAAGGAAGAAGAAGAAGAAGACATAGGATTACAATAGTGTCCTGGCAGCTTAGCTGCCCGGACCCTAATTATGTCTGGTCAATATTAAAGCTATGATCAATCCTTTGTAGTTGTTCTGAAATTACAGTGTGCCCTGTATGTGGCAACACAAATGATCATTTTAACCAATGTTGAAACTTGCTTGAAAGTCTTTCTCACCTTCGATGTTTGTGATATGCATGTTTCCGTGTGTGCTGTACTTTATTACCAGGATTTTATTTCCCATGAATGCCTGGAGCAGTGAAGACTGAAAAACAGTGTATTACAGTGAAACACATGCTGCTTTCTTAGAATCATCCTTTCGGGTATAAACTAGAATTACCACCTCAAGGTTTTATGCGTCCATGAACCAGTCAAGTTGCAGTTACAGTTTACATCCTCGTTTGTCCAGACTCATATGTATCCATGACAATAGACAATGCTTCAAATATGTATGGTACTGCAAGGAAGCTACAACTTCTAATACATGGATGTGTCACACACATCTCCAACCCAACACAGAAGAGCTACACATTTTAATACAATTTCAAAGAGGGCATCCAAGATTAGTTACACCAATTCAGTGTCTGACCAAATGTCTCCCCCTGTTCCTGAGTTACAATGCTGAATAATGCCCATAAAAACGTCTTTGAAAAACATGATGTCACAGTGAAGTTGCCCTTTGACCTTTTCGATATAAAATGTCATCACTTCATCATTTCATTGTATTAGACATTTGTGTGAAATTTTGTCATATTAGCGTATGACCTCTTGAGTTATGACTGTTTTGTGAGGTCACAGTAACTTTCAACCACCAAATTCTGTTCAGTTCATCGCTAACTCCAGGTGGACGTTATTGGCAAATTTGAGGAAATTCCCTCCAGGCCTTCTTGAGATACCACCTTCATAGAAATTAGATGCACAGACAACTCAAACACATAATGCCTCTGGGCATGGCTGTTGCAGGTGTGGAGGCATAAAAAAGAAAAAAGAGAAATAAAAAAAATAATGTCCTAATTGGTCAACATTTTCTCAGCACAGGCACAATTATCCAAAGGCTAATCGACTATGTTAAAATCTGGGCAATTAAAGACCTATGTGCTTTGATTTGTGTATACTGGAACACCAGGCGAATCCAAAGTCGCTCACTATGGAGGAGTACGAAGGTAACTACATATTTAATGACTGGGTCATTCATTGAACATGCCGAGACATTTTCAGATCCCTAAAGAGGTAGGAAATGGGGAGCTTTAAATTGTGGAGCGGTGTGAAACTACTTTCTCATCTGACAACCGAAAGGGTAATTCCCTGTGATTAATTTACTTAACATACTGCAAACAAACAAAGCAGAGTTATGCAGGGTAATTAAGTACATGATATAAGATACTGTAGCTTGTAAGATCTCTCACATCCAGGCTCGGTAAGGGGTGTTTCATATGTTGGATCAAAACATACATGATATGCATATTTCAGAGAGCTGAAAGTTCTCATTCATGCATTGCAGTTGAGGGGTAATTCACATCTGAATACTTCATGCGACAAAGTGATCCCATTTTCTGTACATTTGGCTCGATGCAGCCTGAAGGTTCAGCCGGCATGAGTTCAACCTCAAAACAATCAATGAATAAAACAACACTCGTGGCTTCTGTGAGAATGAGGGCTTTTAATTTCCTTGCCCAGATCAGCCTCTGCACAGCTCTCAGTTTTCCAGTATCAGTATGGCAGCCTGGAGAGAGGCTTGTCACAGGGAGCTCTGTTGTCTGTTGCCTGTCTTTGAGCATGATGGGAGAGCAACTGAGGAAGGATTTCGACAGCAGACAAAGAAACCTTTTAATCACAGATGTGGTCTCAGAAGAGAGCCGTAGCAGCAGGTTCATAATGTTTGGGTCGCAGCAGGTCCTCATCTAATATTCTTAAAGGTGGAAAACATTGTGAATAGATTTTGGGCTGAGCAAGGGAAATTAAATCTGTAATCTACAAGCAGTCCCAACAAGCATTCTTCATTTTTTTTTTGCACAGACTTTCTTTTGAGAGCTGGTTTCCATTTTTGTAGTTGCGGAGGGTGTGTCGGTGCTGCTGCTGTGTGTCATTTTGCATGATTTATCACCACTGAGATGACTGCTCACACACACTGAGAATGGTGTCAGGACTTGACTGCAAAAAATGCAAAAGAAAAATGAACTGAAATGGGCTTATTTCTTCAATATGTGACATTTATGCTAATTTGAAATGAAGATCCTCATTTTGAAATACCAGCCTTTTTACATTTTGCCCACTGCCGTAGATTTCAGCAGCGGTATTCATCTCATATTTGGCTGCTACTCAGTTTGTTGTTTGATGAATACATGAGACCATTTGGGTATTGTTTTCACGAGACATAATGGGCACAATATTTTACAGTGACATGGCAATGTCTTTGTAGGCGGACCGCCCTAATTTCATTCATCAATCTGAGTCTCTCAGTTTGATGACTGGGTGGCATTTTGTGGAGACTGAGTGCAGGTATGGTGGCAGGTCTGTGATTCTGCTTTGGCATTATTTAGAACAGCAGGAGGCACACAGATACATTCCACACACCTTAGAAAAGGTCACAGCAAAAAATGGAGAACAGCGGCAAATTGCCTCTCCATCCCATTACTGATCATTGTTACCACAATATGTTACCCAGTCTGCCACACTGGAGGGCTGATGTGAACTATGGGTTCTGATTTAGGCCGAGAACTCTGACTGTGTTACATTCATCTGGTCTGGATCTTTTCCACTTGTCAAAAAATTCTTTCTTTTACCTCCTCAGACAATTATTTATTATGACTAGTTTAATTTTAGATTGTACGGTTACCTAACATCCTGCTTCGACTGTATTTATAATTGTTGGGCTTACAATGTTTTAAGTTAAATTCTTGAATATGAGTGACAACACCTTAAAGTTGCTTTGTGCCTTCCAGACAATTATGTCTGGAGCTTACTGTTTTTGCTTTGAAACAATGCGAAAGTCCTTGATTGAAGAAAAATAAGTGTTATAAATGATTCACAAATTTTGCGGTTAGAGAGATGATTATGTCTTCTTATTCATCCCTGAGGTTTGTGACTCACAGTCATACATCTGGCCTTTGAATGCAGACTATATCTCTTCATGGCACACCTCACATTGACATTTATATTCATCATATTTACCACACTCAAGAATTGTGCTGCAGATCAAAGATGCAGTTTCTATACCTTGTGGCTGTATGTCTCCGCGAACCAGTCAAGCTGCACTTACAGTTTACATCCATGTCTGTGAATGATTGCTTCATACACATCTTCCCCCAGCAGCACAGAAGATCTATACAGTCTGCACAGTTTATGGTTGGGCAGCCAAGATTAGAGTCACCAATTCAGTATGTGACCAAATGTCTCCTGTTCTGTTCCTGAGTTATGATGCTGAGTAATGGCCAGAAAAGTGTTTTTAAAGAACACTCTGATGTCACAGTGAAGTTCACCTTTGGCACTTTGGAAACAAAATGCCATCACTTGATCATTTTATACTACAAGATATTTGTGTGATATTTTGTCATACTTAGCGTATAAAATTCTTGAGTTATGGCTAACAAAATGTTTTGAGAGGTCACAGTGACCTTCATCCACCTAATTCTAATCGGTTCATTCTTGAGTCCAAGTGGACGTTTGTGCCATATTTGAGGAAACTCCCTCAGGGCCTACATGAGATACTGCATTCACAAGAATGAGATGGACACAAGGCCACAGTGACTTTGAACTGTGGCCACCAAATTCAAACTAGTTCATTGTTAAGTCCAAGTGGATGTTTGTGCCAAATTTGAAAAAAATCTCTCAAGAGATATCACGTTCATAAGAATGGGACAGACTTATAGATGGACAAACAACCCGAAATCATTATGCGCCTGACCACAGCTATCGCCAGCTTGGAGGCATAAGAACATAAAAAGCATGGCTTTTGAAATTCCTTCTACGTAGCCCAGATCACAAGATGTTTGCATTTACTTAATTTGCTATTCTGTTCCAGTATGGACAGTCGGTGCCAAGATGTCACCTCGGGGCTCGAATCTGTTCCTCTTGCTTCTGTAACTCAATGCAATGTCTCACTGAGCATTTCTTTTATGGGTCTTTTTTTTAAAGAGGTGTTCTCCTTGTTTTCACTTTCTGGTTAATTTTCTGTCGACTGACAAATTTATTACTTGACTCATCAATGCAGCTCTAACTTTAAGATTGGGAGCCAGATGGATAAATGGCATGTATATGCATACAAACCATGTGTATGCCTTTTCCCCCATACATAAAGTGGTTTTATAAAGGAAGAGTGTGTGAGTAAAATGTGCGCACCTCACGCATTCTTCAGAACAGGTGTACACACGGTTTTAGCTAAGATAGCTGCGGGTGATATGATGACAAGTTGAGAGAAGGATTGTTTTTAGGATGTTTGCCAGTTTCACTGATTGTGTAATTGTTTTTGCAGGATACCCAACATTCTGTAAAGTGTCAATCAAAGAAGCATTTAAAAAGTTAATTTTACGTTATATATGAGCGATGGATTTAATCATTAGTTTTATTTACAATCATCTTCCTGTTAGTGATTGTTTAACTTTATCCTGTGGAGCACTTTATAAAGTCAGTTTCAACATGAGCACTATGAACGTATTACTGATCATCCTTTTGTCGTTTAATACTAACTAGTCCATACCCATTGAGTGCACAGTTGCCCGCGTACAGTTTCACATGGTGTGTGTTTGGGATATAGGTCATAGGAAATTGCAGATTAAATAGTCAACTGAACCCATTAAGAAGAGCAATGTATTCAGACAGAGTTTTTGAAAAACATGGGACAGACAGAATGACACACTGACAGTTTCCGTGATTATGTACAGCATACCATACCATGACTTAGTCATACCAAAAATTAAAAAACAAACAAAACATTGGTCTACAGGGGGAGCCACAGCGATCGGTCACATTTTAGCCATTTTTAAGCATTTTTCTGTTGTTATAGCGCCACCCAGTTGCCAATTAGAGTTAAATTTCTCCAGTCACCTTGAGGCGTCCTGTTCTACATATCTACCAAGTTTAGTAAAAATCCATATGGCGGTTAGGCCTAGATAAGAAATGAGCTCTCTAGCGCCCCCATTTTGTTTGATGGGGTCAATAATGGAGGGGTCCCCTCAGATTATGTGTGGTCATATGCCTACAAAGTTGCGTGGTGATGGGTGAAACCCTTGAGATGTTATACACCTTTATGTGATGAGCCACGCCCTCCGCAATATTCATTGCCTTATAGAAGCTCAGTTTTAGTAAGTTTTCCAACTTTTGCCAAGAGGGAACTTTAGATATTGGTCCCTAGATTATGTTCACCGAGTCTCATGCAGATCGGTCAAACTTCCTAGGAAGAGATCGATTTCTTTTTTTTTTAAAAGATATTTTTTGGGCCATTTTGCCTTTAATGGACAGGACAGGTAAGCGTGAAGGGGGGAGAGAGAGAGGGGATGACATGCAGCAAAGGGCCACAGGTGGGGCGCCTGCTCTACCACTAAGCCACTGATGCCCCGGAAGAGATCGATTTTAAGTGTTTTTCAAAAAAATCAAAATGGCGGAAAATCTATATAACCGGAAGTTACGGGTCCTGAGGCAAATCTGTTCCTCATGAGGAGAGGCATCTCTGTGCAAAGTTTCATGTGTCTACGACATACGGGGCATGAGATATGCCCATTCAAAGTTTGCAATTTCAATCGGTTGCTATAGCGCCCCCCTTTGGCCAATTGATGTAATATTGATTTATTCGCATCCTCCAATGACCCTCTACCACTGTGCCAAATTTCACATGGATTGACTAAGTCAGTGAGGAGAAAAGCGTGGAACAGACACACACACAGACAGAGTTTTCGTCATTATATAGTAAAATGACTGAGATTTTACCTCATTGATAGCTGAAAGAAATGTGATGAACTGTGATGAATTGCACTTTCTTTACCGCAATTCTCATTGACAGGTGGAGGGGCACAAGTGTAGGTATGCAAACAGATGTTGAAGGGTGTTTCTACATCCATTTATGATGAACTGTGGGTGTAGTAATGAGGCTTGTGCGTGTTCACCCAAGTATTTTCAGTGTCAACATTTTCCAACCTTCCAGACACGTTATTAGCAACATTTATCATTATGTTTCAAGAAAACAACCCAAGCAGCATTGCATTTCCTTCAAAACATATTCACTGTTGCAAGTTAGATGTATATAAATGTAATTATTAGCAGACAGGGCTGTGTTTTTGGGCCTATATTAAAAACACTGACTTATTGAATGTGCATGATACCAATATTCTTTTACCAACATTTGTTAAAAGGTGCAATATGTGGGGTTTTTTTTCCCATAAGCGCAAGAATGTCTTCAAAGTGGGCAGGTTTCATAAGTTAGTTTAATAACTTATGACGCAGTCATTTTTTCACATGATAACAAAGGATTTCCGCTTTTGAAAAATCCCTTTTCAGCCTGTTATCCCTGCCCTCTGGACTTTCAAGACACTCCACTTTCCTCTTCAGCACTCCAAGGTCAACGATTACTCAGTGTCTCTTAACATTTATCTAAAACACTGAATGTTTTATGTGCAACAGTTACTGAAATACAGTTACCACAGGAAGTCTGTGGCACATTCCCATTCATTATAATCTTGAATAAGCACTAACCTACATCCAAAGTATCCTTCAGGAAACTGTGACTTTGTGTTACTTAGCAAATCAAGCTCTCTCCGTCCTGATTTTTAATTCTCCTTCAGGGCTCCACTAAATCAACATCATGGCAGGGGCAATTCAGAGTGGGAGTGTGACACCTGTCATCATTCACAAAGGCATCAGAGCATCAATGGAGCACTGTGTGTGTGTTTGTGTGTGTGTGTGTTGTATGTGTGTTTGGAAGTGTTCAGAGTGAGAGGGTAGTGCCTGATGAGGTTAGGGAGGTGTGTACCTCTGTGGGTCTCTGTGGTGTTTGCTTTGGTTTACAATTTCTTTTGAAAAGACTCCCAGCAAAGCCCCAAATGTTCAAGGCTGTGTCTCCACGAGTGTACCCAGTGTCCAGGGCTCGTCAGGCACACAGAGCAAAAATATGCCAGTTTAATGTGCTCACTGAACAGGAACATTGTGTTTGACTTCGGCTGTTCTTATCTGCCCCTTGGTAGTACCCTTCTCACATTCTAATTTGCTTTCCACTGAAAGGCATTTTTGTTATTAAATTATTCAAATGAAGACTGCCACAGTATATGAAATAAACTTAAAGAGAATGGGTTAAGATTCCACTTTAGGCAATAATGGTTGCTTGCTACTTTCCAAAAAGAAAATGATTTAAACTAATAGCCCTCAATCCATGAAGGAGCCGGGGAAAAAAAGCAATCAGATCCATTCGTGTGTTTTTTTCACACAACAGGAACTGATGAATTAAAAATTAAACCCTACATGGAGAACATTGGAGAGTTGGAGAGTTGAAGGAATTACATACAGGCTGTGGGAAACTAAGATAATGCTTGTGTAAATCATTGTATTATACACATTATCACTCATGTAGCTGGTTATTGTGTTGGTTCTGGGTACAATTTGGGGTGAAATGAGCAGTTATTGGACAGCTATTCCACAAAAATTCTACATATATCAATGTTTCCCCAAGGATTTTCTCAAGCATTTTCTCAAGCAGTGGTGCTTTTATTTATTGTGTGAGTTTTATTTTGCGCCGCCAGAAGATATTTAGCATGAATCAAGAAGGGCTTTGGATACTTATTTGAACACAGCTGTAAATGTTGAATTACGTTTAATAAAATGCTTCCCATACCTCACATGCTGTTACAATCACTCCTACACATGGGGGCAGATGTAAGATTTGACATCTAGTGTTAAAATCAATATTGTGACAAACACTGCGTATAAAAAACAATTGGGTTTATGTATCAGTTATTCATGCCATGTTACCTTGAATTTCTAAAGAAAACATTGCTTTTCTAGATTGTTTCTGGTGAACAAAGAATCCAAAAACAACAAACCTTGTTGATTAATTGACGTTTTACAGCAGCAAAACTATATCAAAACATCTGTTTACAACCTCCAGCACAACTCGTGCAGTATAATGCAAGTTTATCTATCCAGTCATGTCATATGCTCAGTGCTACCCAAACACGTTGCATTACCTTCAGCCCTCTCTGACCTACGGTGGCCATGAAAGGTCACAGCACTGCAACTTAAGAAAACACATGCAAAAAGACAAAACACAAGCAAATTGAGAAAACATTTTCATCAATTTGACAACACGTGTGCAGCATTTAGAAAACGCGCTGCAAAGACCACAACACAACACATTAGAAAAACGCGCTGCAAAGACCACAACACAACACATTGAAAAAAGCGCTGCAAAGACCACAACACAACACATTAGAAAAACGCGCTGCAAAGACCACAACACAACACATTTGAAAAAGCGATGCAAAGACCACAACACAACACATT
>NC_065523.1:18099192-18124233 GCF_006386435.1 Epinephelus moara | reverse complement strand
TCGTAGTTAACGAAGCATATGAATATTAATATAGAAGGAGCGTCCACTGAGCGCAGCTTCTTTTATTGATGGTTTGAACATCGCGCGGTGGTCAAAAACAAACAACAAAAAACAAAGTTGACTTGTATGATTAAATAAAGGTAAAATAAATGGACAATTCATCAATTCATAGACGCTATGTTAAGCAATTTTACAAAAAAGTATTAAAAAAAAGAGAAAAGTCACTTTCAATGTGTTGTGTTGTGGTCTTTGCATCGCTTTTTTCAATGTGTTGTGTTGTGGTCTTTGCAGCGCGTTTTCTAAATGCTGCGCACGTGTTGTCAAATTGATGAAAATGTTTTCTAAATTTGCTTGTGTTTTGTCTTTTTGCATGTGTTTTCTTAAGTTGCAGTGCTGTGACCTTTCAGGGCCACCGTACTGACCAGGACTAAATGTGAAAACATAGTTAAATTTCACTTTTACAAGTTACCTACGGAAAAATTGTATCAGAATAGTTCAAGAGGTTTTTTTAGTAATGATGTCAAAACCAAAAAATGTTTGACTTGCCCCCAGTCTCCTCTAATCAACCCTGGTTTCCACTTGCAGAGACAAAACCACTCAGGGTGCTTTCACGCCTTACTTGGTATGGTTCAATCAAACTCAAGTTTGTTTGCCCCCTAAGTGTGCTTCATTTGTGCAAGTGTGAACACAGCAATCACACTCGGGTGCCCACCAAAACAACCAGACCATGACCTACTTGAAGAGGTGGTCTTGGTCCGATTACAGACGAACTGTAATTGGTCATTTCTGAGGGATAGTGCACCCATAAATGAAAATTCAGCCATTATCTACTCACCCATATGCCGACGAAGGCTCAGGTGAAGTCCCCACATCCTTGCGGAGATTGGCGGGGGGAGCGGCTAGCACACCTAATGGCTGACGGCGCCCCAGACTAACGTCCAAGAACACAAAACTGAAACCACAAAATAGCTCCAACATGCTCTTCCGTAGTGATCCAAGTGTGCTGCAGCCCCGACATAAAAAGTTGTTTCGAAAAACGTCATTTGAACTCTGTTTTTAGCCTCATTGTAGCCTGTAGCTCTGACTGCTTCTCTGTGCTCCGCGCACAGACGTCCGATCTCCGCAAGGGGTGTGAGGACTCTAAAACTTCACCTGAGCCTCCGTCGGCATATGGGTGAGTAGATAATGGCTGAATTTTCATTTTTGGGTGCACTATCCCTTTAATATGCACATTTGGTACATCCAATGCATCAAAACATTGTTTTCTAGTTGGAGCCAAGCCTCGTTTTCAAACTGTATGGTTTGACTAAAATGAACAATGCAAGCAATATAGTACACGATGACCAGTGCTAAAATCAACCTGCATAGTTGTCCCTCCATTGTGACATTAGAAAGTGTCACATTTATTTTACAAGGGTACTCTTCTTGATTCTGACCAATCAAAAGCAGCTTTCTCATGCAAGGCATTTTATCTGGTAGGCTTGTAAATACTGCCGTGTGAACACGAACCAACTCTAGGCAATTATGCTACTTTGTAGCAAAATTAGTCCCTGATTTGAACCAAAACAAGTGAAGTCTAGGTCTGAAAGCACCCTCAAATCCTGGGGAAATGCAGTTGAAGAGTCGGAATACATAAAGATGGCACATTGGTCATGTAGGGACAACACAGGATGAAACTAAGTTAAATGTAAACACTGTCAGAAACAGCGTAATGTATCACAGTCTGTACAGACGTGTTCAGTGCAGTGTGTATATCACAAGCAAGGAGAGAGACAAAGAGATGGTGTGTCTGCACTGAGGATAGGCAAGTGAGCTGGACGTCAGGTTAGCAGTAACAGTGAATGTTCAGTGAGAGCTACAATTTGTCAACTTACAATCCCTGCTAGTCCCCAAGTCCGGCTGCTTAAAGTACAGACAGCGATTAACAGCGCTAATCATTTAGCAGAGGAAACACTATACATAAATATACACTGTTGTTACTGCACATTAAAACTGTTTGGTATTGTGCATGCTGTTGTCTATTTACCCTTGGAGACAAAAAAAAAAAATCTAAAGTAAAACTAACACGAATCAGCTGACAAACCAAACAGATTGCTCTACTTGACTTTACAAAGAGAATTTACTAGTTTCCCCACAGTACAGTAAGAAAGAACATCAAGCAGGCAGACAGACTGAAAGCAGTCGTGCTTTAAAACAACACAAAGGTCTGTGTTGGTTGGGGCGTGTTGTTTAATGTACCAAGACAAGAAGTATGACCCAAGGAATCCAGTTTCTGTTAACTTGAAGGCCTCTCAGATGCCAAAACTCTGCACAGCAGTTTATAATACTCTGACAAGGACTGTACAGCTGTGTAGAAATATGGCGTTCACATCACAAAGGAATCCGCCAGGAATGTGCACTTGCAAACAGCGTTTTGTCAGCTGACGCCATGTTGTGTCGAAAAAGTTGAGCCACGTTCAACTTTTTTGCCAGACGACCCTGCAGGGTCATACTGATGGACAAGGCAGACGCTGATTCGAAGTTTCTATGGAAAGTTTAATACATTTTTCTTCTTTGAAACTAATTTGTTATCACTGACGCAGATTGTAACTGACACAAATTCAAGCTGAACTTTGAAAAGCAATCTTTCAAGCCTACGTGAGGTCAGTATTTGATACCAAAACAATACATTTTGAGTGGAGTATCATATGATGTTATCCTTTTGTTCATTTGGAGGTCCAGACATTCATTCCTTAGAGGTCCTGGCTCATTACATTTGCTCCAACAAAAGTGTTTGAGTTGCCTGACACCAGCAGCTGAGTCGGGCCAACTGAGTGAATTTCAGTCCTTTTGTAGAAAAGTACATGACAGACCATCGCATCATATGATTTGCAGGTATCTCACCTCAGGTTTTTGAACTGTTACTTGTTGCTGTCATCTGGATCTGTGAAGTGAGCTAGCGCAGTGAGCCAAAAACATGAAAGCACGACAACAAAGCAGACATTTTGACAGGTTACTGCAACATCTGTGCTGTGCAAAAAGAGATCATTTTAGCTGGTCAGATTGATGAAACAATCCTCATGAACTAAGTTATTTGATCTGCATTGTGAAAAAGTTAAATTCTTCACCTCAGTTTTACCTTGGATGACAAAGTGCAGAAGGCGGTGGATGATGTGTAACACCTTCAAGTTTTAGACTGAGGATCAGTGGTTTGTTTCCTCTCACAGACTCGCAATTCATGTTAACTTTTTTTACTTGTGATAACAATCTTTCCCTGAGCTGAACAGACTTTAGTTACCTTCCTTACACATACCTTAATTAAACTGCACATGCAGATACTATATGAATAATTAGGGTTCAAAGCAGCAAAGCTTGCTCTTGGAACCCCATTTATTGTCTTCTCATTATTTTTTCTTTCTTAATTTCTTCCGCTAAAAGTGTTCTTGCAGCAAAAACCATAAGACCAAAGGTCACCAAAACTGGTGATATTTATTATCTTGCTGTAATTTGTATTGTATGAACAATATTTTCCATGCTGCCAAATGTATGATCAAACTTAAACACAGCACAATGCACCTACAATACACAATAAACCAGCAGAATGATGTGTGATGTGTGTGTGCAAAAAAAACATAACACCTAGTAACACCAAAACTGGCAGATTGGTTGCAACTTCCACCCCCTACTCAGACAACCTAATTGCCAGGAAAAATGTTGGTATCAAAACATTTCTGCAAACCACGGACACATTACATTTGCACATTCTTATGTAGTGAATACTTTGAAATGTCACTTAGACCTAACCACAAACACTTTGTTATGGTAAGGGAAAGTTGTTTTGCAATCATGCTGTGATTTAAAATACCCAATTTTGGGAGCACAATCCTGACAGAAAAAGCAGCAATGTCTCTGTAAAAACAACCTGTATTCATGCCTAAAAAGCAACTCAAAACACAGGAACAGGTCGCCAAAAAACACCCACGTTTGGAGGCTAAAAAGCCGCAGGGAACAAAGCACTGACTCCCAGTCATTATTTTTTGGTGGTCTTGACCAGTGATCAGAAGCTAGATAGGCATCTCGCCTAGGTAACATAGCAGCCACCATCCCCTCCACCTCCTAATGACAAAGTCAGCTTATATATTACATTACTTTAGAAACACCGATATGATATGTAATGTGGAAATGTAGCATATTCGTGATTTGCAGAAACGCGCAATGGCAACATTTTCTTCTGGCGACAATGCTGGGCACGTAAGACACTCACTGACCTCAGTGTGATGCTGTAATAATCAGGTTTGTGTTTTCATAATTATCTCAAAAAAATTTCATCCACTTATTCTCTGCTTGGACCCAATCGTTGTCGCTTGTGGCTATTTTTAATAAAACAAAAGTTGCCTCTGAATATAAATCAGGATTTTGCATAACTGTTATCTTCAATGATCTGTTAAATAAGAGGTTTGACAACTCCCATCACAGTAAAGCTAGTGTTCAGCATTACAGTTACAGTGCATTTGCTGGTAGTATCACCTATTAAAAGTCTCCTCTGAATACCTCCAACAAAATGGCTTTAGAATCACCAAAGGCAAACGGCAACAATTTCTGTAACTCATTTTTACAACACTTCATCACCAGGAAGCTATGGAAAAATGTTAACTTTGCTCCGGCTGAAAGTGAGTTCAGGCCCCGGAGCTCTTCAACAATTAATTAGAGATTTCTAATGATGGAACCACAGTCATGAATAATCCATGTCTCAAACCACAGGAGTTAGCAAAGCCTTGAGGGAGATCAACAAGCAGGCTTATTGTAATTATTATCATTCTTATTTCGATTATTTATTTTGCATCCAATGCATATTAACCTTTGCTATCTACCCTCTGATAAAATCTGTTTGCATTTGGCTGATTTCAAGTCTCAAGCCGCGCATAAGTAAGCAGTTCAGCCAACAGTTTCTTGTCATTAGCAATCAGGGAGGTATGACGAAACTTTCCTTTTCTCCATTTTCATCTCTTGACAGTCTGTTGATTGCTGAACAATTATCCTGGTGTGTCCGCGCCTATTTTTGGATGTGTAGGTTCATTCATTATCACATGAGGACTTGAATAAATGGTTCTTACATGTCAAATCAATGGCTGCCACTGTTGTTTAAGTTAAACATTAAATAGAACAATCACCACCAGGAACTGGAACTTTTTCCATCTCTGACAATTTTATAGCATCATGGAGTGTTTTCATATTAACATCACAGGAAGGATTACTGTTGTGGATTAGAGGGGCTGAGTCATGTGTGGGTAGAGCAGGTACGCAGAAGCAGAAGTGTTGCTATGGTGTTGGACTTGAAAGTACTCTTTATGTTTCAAGACATCAGACTTGCGTGGGCAAAGACTGTGCAGTTGTCATCCATCCGACCTCCAAGCACAAGTCACATTTCTCTGTGCTGTATTTGATGTCAAATTTAATGTCTCAAGAGAAATCTGAACTGTGTTGGCAGTAACAAAACGGTGAAAATGAGTCTCAATCAATTTTTCTTTTCTACAGAAACTAAGACACAGTAACAAACACTGGATATGATTTGTAATTTTAACAAGGTCTGCATTAGAAAAAAAGTTGCTAAGAGCTTCATTGTCAAAGGAAGCACATTAGGGAAACAATTACCCAAATTCACACCAATAAAATGACCTTAGCTGAAACCTGCTGAGGAAACTTATACTGCTTTCATTAAATGTTCATAAAATAATCATCAAGTTTGACCTTTACGATTGCATACTGACCCATTTGATGAACATGAAAGCTGACCTTAAACTGCACTGGAATGCAATGAAATGTATGGAAGCCCATTTCTACCAGTGTGATGGAAGAAAAACAAGATCCTGTAAGTCATTATAATTTGAAACTTTCTTTAAATAATGTCTTAATTTCTCAAAATTATGATAAAATCTATCCAAACAATGACTTAGAATCGGCTGCCTTTTTTTTTTCTTTGCAGCCTCTCGAGATAATAAGAAACTCTATCAAAGTAATGACTCACTTATCTCGACATAATGAGAAATGATACTAACTCATTATTTTGAGGAAGTCCCACATTAGTTTGAAATACTGAGTCATAATTTATTATATTATTGTCGTGAGATACTAACTTTTCATTTTGGGATAGGCCCAATCACAACTCTCTCCCTTGGCCACTTGGCACTACCACTGAAATAATCATGCAAAAACACTGAAATCAGTTGGGATATCTTAGTTTAACATAGACACAAAGGAATATGAAACAAGCATTTCAGAAAAAAAACCCCCACTGCCATGTAAACAGCCCTATCAGATTTATTTATTTATTAAAAAAAAAAAGGATCCCCATTACTGGTGGTGGTGGCCAGATGTTTCAACTGTTGATCTGTTACGTTAAGCTAACTGCTTCAACTATTATCCATTACTTTAGCTAGCATTTCCTAGTTTAGGATTTCGAACTTTACCTCTTGTGGCTTCGTTCTGAAGGGCCACGACTCAGTCAAGGACACTTAAAAGGTGAAGCTCTAATGAAAGTTCATTAAGGAAGACAATACTTTTCATGCCAAGTTTTCTTTGTCACTATGCCATTTACTCTTTGCACGCAAGTTACTCATCATCTCTAGGTGTCATTGTCTGGGTCAAAAGCACTAGCAATAGTCAACAGCACAGCGACACATCTTCTCTGTCAGCCTATCATCTTACTGCCCCTAATTCTAAATATGGTTCTGTCTCTGCCATAGTTCTCTCTTGCTGCAGTTGTGTGCACTCTCCACCTCCCCATCACCACCTAGTCTTTATGGATTCATCAGCCTCATATGCCTCAGCAGTCAGCAGCCACCACCACCAGTGTCTGGACTCCATGGTGGGATTTACCAGTGTCCAAGCACCAAAGGCTACTGTTAAATCCTAATTAGCACAAATCATCTGTTAATCTGTACACTCATGTCTTGTATTAAATATTATCTTTACTTAATTCTTTTTTTTCTCCCAATTGAACTAGGTGTGGGGCAAAGGGGGGGAATTGGGATTGGGCCTAAGTCATTATTTCGAGGTAGATCTGTCATTATTTTGAGAAAGTTTCTCATTATTTTGGGATAATAAGGGCCCGGACACATGCTGAGCTTTTTGAGCCCTTGAATTCATCCAAAGGGAATTTAGGCGCGAAAGCCATGCCATCGCGGCGAGCTACTATTTTTCAGTGCATGACGGTGGGCCCTGATATACATGAGGTTCGATTTTTGGAACTCAGCAGCGCGGACTGCAAGTCATAGGACAAGGAACAACCAGTCACAGCCTGCAGATATCTTTCCTTTCTTTCAAAAATATCAGTCTGTGGTAAGTCTGGAGAAGTTGATTATTTTAGTGCAGGGCTAAAGCTTCACAATCTGTCCCAGGGACAATATTTGGATATACACCTAAGAAAAACCAACTGGTGGCTTAGCAACCTGCCTCTGCGCCCTTCAAAGTCAGCACAAGAGTAGCACCCAATCTCACATTTTCCAGGCGATAAAGACGCAGCATGTATATGAGCCCAAACTAATTATTTTGAGATACTAAATTATTGTTTTGAGATAATAAGTTTCTCATTATGATGACTTACATAATCTTTTTTTTTTTCCTCCATCACGCTGGTGGAAATGGGCATCCATAGAAATACAATTGCTCAGTGATCTGCCACAAAGTTGTGTGTGAGCTTTAATTTTCTCTTTGATATGGCTTCTGTTAAACGTGCCCAATTTAACAACGGTCCTCATATAGAGCATAACCAAGTCTCATTTAACTTTATGTCATTTTAACTGTCAAATGGAAAAACAGCAGGATATTATCAATTCCAGTTTTGTTTATTGTGAATACATCATTCAAGCAGCAAATGACAGCAATCTTGTGTTTTGATGAACGCTGTGTGCAATGTGAATCTTGGCTGCAAGTAAACAAATGAGATTCGAACTTTGCCACATAGTTTATACCTTGCAGTCTTTGTGTCTGAGTATAAACCGGCATTCGGATTCAAAGCTCTTGTCAAGGCTGCAACCTGCAAGTTTTTCTGCTCTGTTTTCCCCATGTGGCTTTCAAGACTAAGAACTGCCAAATCAGTGTAGGGAAATACAGAAATGGCAGGAGACATCACAATTACTGAAAATAAGATGATGACTCTGAGTAGTTTATAAATTCAGGGCGCGACTCATTGCTGAAGTAAATATGTTATCATATTACTTTCTGACTTCTGCAGACACCTGAAGTGAGCAACACAACTCTCATAGTTTATCTCGGGTAAGCAAAAGCGAGGGCTACAACGCACAAACACACACATACAAACAGCATGAACACACACACAGTTCAGCTTCCCTTGTTTTCTTCAGAACGGTAACCCAGTGGGTTGAATGTACTGGCTGATATACAGCATGTGTACAAAAAAGTCCCATCCAAACAACTTTCAAAGCAAAATGTGAACCAACTCAGTTCACAAATTGTTTGCCCTCTCTGCCTTGAAACGCTGTGTGCTTGCAAATAATACTTTTAAGAGCCAGTACCTGAGAATGTACCCAGCAGATATCTGGACTCAGCCGACTCCTCTGGCTGGATTTGACAGTTTGGTTGATGCAGAGTAGAAGTTCAAAGAAAGGATGTGATAAAGAAGATGTATGCAAGCTGGAAATAAGAGTAAGAAAAATGTTTGAAAAATGAAAATCGCAGTGGTCTGCTTTAAAATTATGAAAATGGTTTGATGTCTGATTCGACTAAATAAATGATTATATTTTATCTTACAAAAAGGAAATTAATGCATATTGTAGGTGCTTTGTGTCTCTTATATAATGCTTCTACTCTCATAATTAGATATAACTGATCGTACTATGCCTTCGATTCTTGTCTATGTGAGGTGATTGTTAAACATAGTGTATTATTACATTATGTGAAGTATAAATTATGTACTACGGGGCCTATGCTGTGGGTTGTCCAGACTGGAGCAGAGGAATGAAAGCCAGTACTTCACTGTTGGCCAGGGAGAAAATATAGAAGCGTGAGCACATGTGAACATATGTATGCAATTACAAAAGCACGCTGCATAAAAGGTGGGTACATTACAGCACAATACCCTCTCACTTTAATTGATTTTCTGCTGCCTACAGCATACAGAAGTGATAGGATGTGTTCCTCATGCTGCCTGTCTCTGTACGCTGTCCCTCAAAGTCTGATAGGATCTTGACATGGTCTAAATTAAAACCAAAATTCACCTGTCTTTGAACTCCTGTCACTATCCAGAGTCATTACTTTACTCTCACACCTTTTCAATATGAAACGTCTATTGACCGGAGTGCTGTCGCTTTGAAATGTTCACTTGCAACATTGTCTGACTTACCTGAATATAGCTTTCAATTAATGTGACATAGGGTGCAACATTCCATCGATTCCATCATTCAGTGATCAATGATCTAATTTCATAGATACAAAGCGAAAACATCAATCCACATCATGATCTTTAGGATACACCTTTATTTTGAAATTCTATGTCAAAACAATGCCGTTATGAGTTACAAATACTCAGGAAACACAATGTACCCACCTGGCAATTGACCTTTTGCTAAGCTCTGCCCCTTTGTGATGGATCAACAAGCTGTCCGAGTAAGCATGGAGCCCACACTGTAACTAGCTGCACTCCCTGAAGAAATATTATCATATTTTTAGAAAAATGAAACAGTGATTCCAGAGAGAAGCAGACAGAGGGGTCTACAGTCTGTGTTTGAAGGATATATCCAGGATGTCAAACTGACTCAGCAGCAACAACAGGTTAAAAAGACAAAGATAGTTAGAAGCTAAAGCCGAACTATAGGCTACAGATCACAGTGTAAAAGTGAACCACCACATCACTGCTGATCGCCACAGAGGACAAAGAATATAAAGGGAAACTTTGCTGATATTGAACCAGCTGTGTGGCATCGTAGTATGTGCAGATGAACGGTGTTTGGCATTGCCCCCGTGACGCCGGATGGGCAGGGATCTCTGGGGGAAGTCAAACACCATTCTTCTGCGCACACTGTGATGACACACAGCTGGTTGAATTCAGCAAAGTTTCCCTGCTTCCCTTCACTGGTTCCTGTACAGCAGGGTCGGTCTTTGTTTCACTGTTATAATCATTAAAAAGCAAAAGCAGCATGTGTATACATTCAGTAGGCTATATCTTCAGTAGCTAGCTAGCTAAGCCTACACTTTTCAGGGTTTGATTTTGGTTTTGGAACAGGGAAGATACCTCCAACCTCTCCAGGTAACGAGTATCATTAATACACGACGTGCCCAAGGCACAACATTTAGCTCCAAATCCACAAAACCAGCCTGAAAATGAAGGAAATCTGAAACAATTGCATTAGAGTCAATGGAGCACAGCTGTGTTGTTGTCGGACCCTGGTCTGAGCCAGCTCAATGCGTCGTTATGATTGGCCAGTCTGCATTCGGGGGCGGGACTTTCCGGGTCAATTCCATGGTCAATTCACTCCACTAACTTCTCGCTGCAGCAACGCAGCAACATTAGCTGCTCTGTGTCAACAATGTCTACTGAAAGAAATGTGCATGCAGGCTGAAATTCAGCTGTTCAGCTGGGAGATGCAATGACTTGAAGGTGAGTAAGAAAAAGTATAAATAATTCATGTAATTTGTTAAACTATGAGTGGAAGAAAAGTCTGCTTGCCGCTAGGCTAATTTATGCACTATCAATGTGCTTCGGCTAATAAAGGATAACTAACAATAACAACTGTTTTGTTTATGAACCCTGACAGCTATTATGGAGTCAAATCTTATACTTTTGATAAATAGTCTTGTCATTAATCCATGTTGTATGCCTGTCAGAAGAAGTTTACCTTCAGGGTTTTAAGCCAGATAGGAAGAAGTTTTAGGGAAAAGATCATAGTTTGGGTTTAAATGAAAAGATTTCCTCCCGAATCTTATCCCATGTGTTGTTTTATGTGTTAGAAGAGTCAATTCAAAGAAAACTCTGAAGCACTTAAATTATTTACAATTATTTTGTGCTGTGGGAATTGGACAGTTGATATCGTCTTATACTGACTGCAGGACCCTGACTTCAATCCAATCAAAAGCAGAACATCCTGGTGTTTTTGGCATACTGCATTTGACATATTATGTATTGGGACAAACTAAATCTTTTTCTGACATACTATGTAGTATGGTAGTATGGGTATTGTAATGCACAGATTGTATCGTTGTCCGAAGAATTGATATAATATCAAATTGTGATGAAACTAATGATTAACACCCACACATATGATCACCTCAACATTACCCCTGTAACAAAGATATCATTCACACAATTACCATTTAGCTCTTGTATTCATGTGTGAACATGAGTGTGTTTTCAACCAGATTTAATGTGAAGAGCTCACATGCACGTAAGACACCAAAGATTAACAACCATATAAAAGGCAGGAATTGCTGGTAAACTAGCCGCGCACATCAGCGTAGCCCCGTCATGTTGTTTTAAGTATGGAAGCATCCTAATAAACTCTTAAGCACTCAGAATGATTAGCTATTGCATAACCTGAAACGGCGCCAAAGGGTTAAAGCCCAGTTTTAATGTAGTTCAGGCATTACTGGGCTTCAGTATTGGGCTGGATTCCAAAAGGACAATTTAAGAGAATTACTGAAGGCACATTAAGTTGTCAAGATGCCCATTCCATCAATGAAAGCCTAAAGAAACATTGTGTTGCTGAAGAGAAATGCATCCCACACATGTGGGCTTTGTTCATTTGCCGCATGCATATCCTAAATTACCTCTCTCCAGCTAAAACAGAGCAGCCTGTCACGGTGTAAACATTCTTCTAAGGTAGACTACTGTATGTGGCTCCATACTGTGTGTTTATGAATAGTGAACTGTACACTGTGTGGGCTGATGTTCAGAAATTCACCATGACATAATAACAGTAGCCTCCTCATTTGATTTGAGTACATTTATAAAGAGCACACTATCGTTTTTCTTTCTTTCTTTTTTTTGAAAGAGGTGAAAAGAATGTGTTATTTTTATTTGGGTTACCACAGTTAGATTTATATCAGTGTGCAGCATCATTATCTGTATTATCACATGGAAAAGCTGAAAAACACAGCAATGACAGCACTCAAAGGGCATGTGGGTACACTTTTTTGTTCATATTTTTTTTAATGGTTCAAAGTGATTTTCACTTTGGCAGGAATCCTTAAACAAATCATTTACTTGAGGCAATTAAACGCCTCTCAGTTATTAACACTTTTTAGAGCAAACCTACACATTCAATAATGACTTAACAGATTAATCTTCAAGGCTCCTGGTTGCTGTGCGTCATCTTGGGACAAAATAAAAAAAATCAAAATTAAATTAAGAAATATGTTTTGGCATGTGCATGTTCAAAGAAATAGCATCAGTGCTTACAATATAGGTATTAAACAGTATAATTGCAGTGAGGTGATTTAAATGGTTTATGGTTTGGCTGATTTCATGCTCTGTGCTTTAAAAAATACTGCAAGAGTGCATTCACACAGTGTCCTGAAAAGAGACCAGTAATATTCATAATCCAAGAGTTGGAGGACAGAAACTGTAGAATTTTATTTTTGGCTTATTACCAGCATTGTTTCACACTAGCAGAAAACACACCAGTGACTTTAATGTACACAGAGTCGCTGTCTGTGTTTGCGGTCCCCAGTCTCTCCCACTGTGTAACAAAAACTAATAAAAACAACTTGTACTTACAGTGCACAAGGAAAGGTGATCCATCATTGCAAAAAAGCAGCAGAAAATAAATGTATGAATAATACTGCTTCACCTATATTATTTCAGATGCACAGTCCCTGTCACTGTTCATGACTAGACCTCAAATATTAGAGCTGCACAGACAAATTAAATGAACCTCGGTGATAAGCAACACTGTCTGGCACCTTAATGGTATTTTGTTTCTGACAGTTTAGGATTATTTCAAAATTTGGAGCAGACAGAGTTCCAAAAAATCCACAAGACACAAGATAATTGGCTGTCTAGACTTTGTTTGTGCCAGACTGTCAATGATAGCCACACTTATTGGTTTAACACCATCAAAGCATCTAAAATTCCATATTGAAGTTATGTTGCAGTTGTTGGCGGAGTACCCAGGCAGGGGTCATGTGAAGAGACACATCTGATTTCCATTTTATGGAGCTTTTTTGGCAGCTTAAGTACAGTTACTAATAAACTTAAAGTTGGATTGGACCCCTCCAGAAAACCTATGACCCTCTGGTCTCTGTGGATTGTCCCCAACCCAGAGAAGGATTGGTTAACTGTTACTTAAGAATCTCTGCAATCTATTATATCGTTCAGTGTGTTGCATTTGTATCTACAATACAAAGACTATGCAGATGAATAAATGTATTTGAATTGAGTTAGCATAATCATCCACAGTACATTTAAAGGGGACCTGCATTTACATATCTAACATAGGCTACATACAGTGTGTGAAAAAAGTTGTATTAAGCCTTCTGTGGCTCCAGAGGGAGAATTTTGCTAAATGATCTCTGTTTGAGGCTAGCAGCTCGAGGCCAACAGCCATTCCTAAAATAAAGAACCTAAATCTCTGATCAAACTGTTGGCAGGTTGCATTGTGGGTAATGTAGGCACCAGGTTTTAACAAGAAAGAGGAATGCAGGGAACAAAAATGGCGACTATTGCTACTACTTGTGCTGATCAAGATTTAACACAAGTCTTTGGCACTTGAACACCAAAGGGAGATATTTTGTGATCAAGGGACATCTAAGCATAAGCAAGGTAAATCCCTCTATGGAGTCCAGATACTGGTGGATAATTAATTTAGCAAAGCTGACTAAGATAACTGCCACCTGTCCAAGAGAAAACAGGTCAACTCCGCATTGCTCTTTTTCACCATTCTCTCTTAGTGCTCACTTGTGAAAGTGAAGCCAATCCTACTTTGATTCTTGTTTTGAAACAAAATTTGCCTGCTTGGTACCTCACTATATGCATTTTTTCTGTGTTGTGTCATGATTTTCGTAGTCTCTTCTTGAGTACTGCTACTACCTGGTCACAACTTCACCTGTACCCTGTACCCAGGAATAGAGCAGCCATTAGGAAATATGAGCAAGGGGACGAAATTGATTAAAGAAATCAATGAAGACTGTTTACTTATGATTTGAACTTGACATTGATTTCTTCAATCTTGAGGGCTACTTTAATCAAATATTGGTCAAATTGTGTGCAGAACTGAAATGGTGTAAAGATTATATGACTTTCAACTCTCAGTTTTCCAGTCATACTCAGTGTATGTATTTCCAAGACTGTTAAGGGACCCCAAGAACACTATAATACACCATTTTGAAAAATGGTGTATGTTCCTTTTTCCCTTTGCCAAAATGTATAAATCTGGAGCATTATTTAGTCCTCTTTCTGACGAGATAGCATAACATGGTTGGTGCCAGTTGATGCCTTAGGTCCTCTAGTTTAATATGATACCTGTGTCTTGAGCCTGCTACAGCAGGTTTAATATTTGCTAACATTAGTCTGCCTCACTTCTCACCTTCAGCTTCCCCTGTCATATGTGGTGCTTCTTCACACTTTTTTTAACTAGACATTTGGCCATAGCCTCTCCTCTCCTTTTCTTGCTCTCTCTGTACCCTGGCTTTTCTTTTAGTAGCCCCTGGTTTTTGGTGAGGCGTTCTGAATTAACTAGTCAGCCTGCAAACAGCCTCACGTTTACAGTGGTGACACTTGTGACCCCCCCTCTGTCAGATGGACCACACCATTTCACAATAATTGTGAGGGGTGGGAGTATCAGACGGCAGGTTGAAAGGTGTTTTAATTATAAAGTCAAGTGTAGACCTTTTCATGGGCCTCTCCTTGGCCTTAGGCCTGGGTCATTTGTAGCCTTTGACCCCTGATGATGGGCTGGCCCAGGGACATCCTGAACATAGCAAAATAATAAGAAAATTGGAAATTACAGGCAGGGTTTTTGCAGATAATTCTAGTGTGTCATAGGTGATGACTGGGAAGGCTTATTTTTTTGAGGCTTTACATGGTTTTCAAGAAAATCCTGCATGGTATACCTTCAAGGCAATTTCTATTTTAACATACAAATATCTGAATACATATACAAAAAAATTGAAACATGTTCTCTTCAAGGCCTGTGGGGAAAGGGCTGCTGTCTTTTTCTGCCTGCTTGCTCATAACCTTCCTCTGAAATGTTTCTCAATTCCTGCCAAACAACAGCAAACAAACAGCCAGTTTACAGCTATACAGAAAACTGGATATTAGGAAAAGGTGGCCTTCACTCTTTTCAATACACGAGTCACTGTACCCGACCTCTGTGCTGTGTTCAAGATTATGTAATTGCTACAAAAGGTGATGCTGTCAGATTGGACAGAACATCTAAACCAGTCCTCACTCTTTCTCTCCTTCCTCAAGGCCCATTGTTGCATGTAGACTGAATTTTTGGATTCAGTTTCAGGCAGTACGTGGGAGTGCTGTATTTGCTTGCATTAGTGCTGTCTCTGTTCATTCATTGCACAAAACAAAAGCTTTTACGCCACACCTACTTGTGGCAGAATTATAATATTGTTTGTTCAGCTTCAACAACACAATGACATTTCTAAAAGTGCACCGTTAGTCAAACACTAGAAGTTTAAAAAAAGGATGATTTGCATAATGCGGAAAGGTAGAGCAGAGATTTAAAAAGGGTCAGTCTTGCATCTACTATGAGTAAATATTATTTTCCAAATGATGGCTGACATGGAGACTCAACAGGTAAACACAATGAAAATAAAAAAAATATCCCAACATTTGAACATAAGAAACATTATCTAATGTTAATGTGATGTCAGCTCAGATACAAGTATTGCACTTCCTTTCTGTTTTTATATTAAACAGTGTTTCATCTTTACCCTTCTGTGTTGTGAATATGCAAGGGGTATTTGTAAATGTACTGCATTCATTATGCGGGGTATTTCTAATGTGGTCTAGTGTTGTTACTAAAGCAGCTTAGTTCTTTTGACTGCCACTGAATATAATCATCAGGAGAAAGACTGCACATAAGTGTTTTTTAATTAAAGTCTCTTGCTTAGAAATGCCTGAAGCAGCCTCTAATCTCAAAGCAGCATGTTGTTGAGAACAGGGATATATTATTTTCAGGTCAAAATTAAATTCTCTGGTTCCTATCAGAATCAAAGACCTGCAAAATGGGTGTCGCTTCTTCATGTTTTCAATTTTGATTTTTCTCTTTTTGTCTTAGATGTAAGGAAAATATTTTGTATGAAGTTGTCTGATGTCTGTAGTACTGATAGGAGGGACTCAGTGGAGCTTTTTATGTTAACTACTGTTCAACTGCTTTTATCAGGCTTGCTTTGCTTACCAAACACTTTTCTATTTCAACCATTTTCACTTTTCTTGGAGAGTAAAAACTTAAATGACTTCCTCTTAGGTACCTGAAACCTGCCTCTGGTAGAAAATATAGTAATGCAGAAGAACAGTGTGTGTGTGTGTGTGTGTGTGTGTGTGTGTGTGTGTGTGTGTGTGTGTAGGAGAGAGGGGGAGAGCAATGTCTACATTTAACAGTTAGTGAAAAATTTAGTTTGGCAATTTCAACATTTAACTTGAGTTAAATATTTTAGTTTAGCAAACCCTTAATTTAGGATTTAGTTAAATATTTAGTTCAGCAAACTCTGTGTAGGATTTAGTTAAATATTAATTTGGGAAAACTTAACATTTAACATTTCCTGAAATATTTAGTTTGGGATCAACTTCTGTGATGTCAAAAAATGCATTTGTGTAAAATCCCACTATTTTTTTGCAAGTCTTTGTTTTTAAGTGTAATTTCTTAGTTACAAAACAAACATGGATTCCAGCAAATTGAACCCAAATACTTGCTGCAAATTAGCATGGCTCAAGGTCCATCTGTAAACTGAAAGCCAGTACTAGAGACAGAATTAATACGCAATATTAGAGGCTTGACACGGACATGCGCCCCCAAGAATAGCAATAGAAGCTGGCTCAGCAACAACAGGCTCAAGTATGTGGCCAGGTAAAGGATAAAGCATGTCCCTCCTCTTCATAAAGGTTTAAAAGATGGTAAAATGTAAGCTTTTAAAGAGGGGGTTAATTTAAGTAGGTAAGGTTGTGGCCCTGCAGGTCTTAGAGCGAGATTCCTTAAAAGTCCTGTGACCACGCTGGAGTAGAGTTTATCAGGGAGGACAGGCAGGAGGAGAGTGTGGGAGGAGTGATGTGTGTAGGGTTGGATGAGGTCAATGAAACAAGGAAGTCCAAGCCATGGAAGGATTTAGAGACAACCTGGAAAATCTTGTTCTATGTGCCATATTGCAGTGGGTTCTGACCCTAACAGCTCTGTCAGATGGACTCATGTACCCCTTCATCGATCCCCAATGTATGTTACAAATATATGACATCATTAATTATGCAAAAATGGATATTGCACTTTTTTCATACAGTTCAACTGTCACATTTAGGTTGGTTTGCTCAGCAACCATACTATTACCAGTGTCGTCAACTTAGTGATTTTCTCGCTATTTATCGACTCTTAGTGAGTTTAATCCTAAAAAGCGACATATTTAGTGACTTATTAAGATGAGGGGAAAAGGGGAGACCAGGGGAAATGTGAGAAATAAAATATATTGTTATTCATTCCCATGCATGCTGCTCAGAGTAATTGCAGTCCATGGCTCCCCTGCCAACAGCACCGAGTCTCTCCCCCTCTTCCTCTCTCCTGCGCCAGTCAGTAGGTGTGGGGCAGTCAGCAGGAGAGGAGACAACGCTCGCCGCACTGTGGGGGCTCAGTTGTGGTTGTGAGTTTCTATTGTTATGTTGATGCTCTCACTCTCTGAATTGGAAGTACGAGAAAGCTCTCATTGCATTCAAATGTTTTGTTTGGGATTATTCTACTAAATCTAATTCAGTAAAGTTGTAAATTGCTTCAATTATTCTGAATGAATGTGTGATGATGTCACAATGTGCAAATGAGCACATGATGTCATCTGGTGACTTTGAGCAAACCTTTGGAGCTAGTGCAAGCTACGTTTGTTGTAAAAGAGTTGGCAACACTGACTTTTACTAGCTACTACTGAAAGCTGAGTGTTTCAACTGTTGTTCCTGTAAATGTATAATAATAATAGATCCAGACTCCAAGATGGCGCCTATTCAATCCAAGTGAACTGCTTGCCTGATGCATACACCAAAAAAAAATTCTAGCTTCTGGGTTTACTTCTGTGGTATGTAGGTAGTCATTTGAACTGTTTAGTCTATTTCTTTCTTATTTTTAGTTACCTGTTTAAACTGCTGCGCCTGCTTTTCACACACTCTTAACAGAAACATGTAGTATTAAGGTGTTACAGCTGATTTAATATGTGGATATATTCTTTTAATGAAATCATAATCTCTCTTTTTTTTTTTCAAATTAGTTGAGCTACTCTATAATCATTTTTTGTACTCCCTTTCAACAGCAGAAGGACCCCAGGAATCACTGCCACACATGGTCCAGGAGCCAGTGTCAGTGCTGCAGAATGTGGCTGAGGTTGGTGTTCATAGGGTCAGAGAGTGTACAGATCGAAGTTTTGGGCATACTGCCACCTGAGTAGATACTTCAAAGATAACAGCATAGTGGTATTTATATACTCGGAACCTGGATGTTACAAAGCAATGCACTGGGTATCCGCTAAAGAGGGTTTAAGGAAGCAAGGAGTGCATCATGTGGCCTTAATTCACAAAAAAAAAAAATGTTTATGGACATCTGTCCATAAGGAGGGTTATATTCTTTTAAGTGTAAGCTGGCAGCGTTCACATGTGTGACGTACAAAGAGGGATCTTGGCAGTTCTAACAAATGCCAAAAGCTCCAGAACACTTCAGATCTGGATTTGGCAGTTACATGCAAGATATAAATTAAGGTGTGGCTCCACAGTCCACTACATCATCTTTCCTTACTTTTACTGGGGAAACCATTATTACAGTAGAGACAGCCCAGAGGCAAGTTTTAACAATAGGACCTAAGAGGACGGAGGGAGGCCTTTGGAAAAAGGGTCCAGCCCTAATTGATAGACTATCAATCAACTGCTTGCTGATATACCTTATATATTGTCAAGGCTGTGATTCATAATTTTGAAACTAACAAGAAAAGCATGAATAGCTCTTTTTCTATCACAACTCACAAAAGCCTTTTCTGCTGTTTACCAGCTGCAAAGCTTGTGGTATTTTTCTCCCAAAACTGCACAAAATTACATCATTAATGTCACTAATTAGACGTTAGAAAGACAAATATTTGGGCAATTGGGTGATTTGCCAACACTGGGAGCTATAAGGCAATCTAATTTAAATAAAGTTTCAACAACTGCAGTGGCTAGGGACACATGTAACATGATTAACAACCAATAGAGATGAGGAGAGGAAAACACAATTCTGGCTAGATATGAAGCGCACGTTTTAAAATGTGCTTGTTGTTTTATTGCAGAGGGAATAACCTATCAGCAATGTGGTGGGTAACATGCACCAGGAATGATTTTACCAATCTTATATTATGGCACGCAACAATTTCAGTATTGATGTACCAACATTTCATCAACATCATAACCTAAAATGGTTGTCGTTTTCACTCATGATGGCAATTTCCTCATAATTTTTACTCATCAGAAAAAAAACAGGCTGGTTTTGGATGTTCAGTGCAAAAATCCTCAGAATTAAAGGAGTAGTTTGACATTTTTGGCAATGCCCTTTCTTTGCTGGTTGCCTGGCAACCTCATGGTAAGAATAGGACTCCAGAAAGTGGTTGCGTCCAGCCAAGAAACACCACAACACAAAGCCACAGTGTGTCATTTTTACTATTTGTTTTTTCAAGTGTTGGACAGAGCCAGGCAAGCTGTCCTCCTGCTTTCAGTCTTAATGCTAAGCTAAGCTAACGAGCTGCTGGCTGTAGCTTCATATTCACCATATTGAAAGTGGTATCAATCTTCTCATCTAACTCACAGGAAGAAAGAGAATAAGCACATTTTCTAAAAATGTCCAACCCTTCCTTTAACACCTAATTTTGTGGCAATGTGGTGGTTTTAGACACTTCTGCGGATCAGTAAAACGGTTTCACAGCCAAATACAGACTTTATAGTTAAGTCTCATGGCTCTTGACTTCTCTCAACTAACACCTTGAATAAGCACTCGAAAAGCCAAATGTACGCCACTCCTCATCACGGCAATAGATTAGAGCCAATGTTAATAAGTGGCTTGTAAAGAAACGCAAGCAACAAATTAAAGACCCAGATGTATTTCTGTGACATTGTCTTTATCTTAAGCATACGAGGATGAAGCAGCTGCCGCCGTGACTATCAAAGCACAATAAGAGCCAGATGTAGAAGAACAAATGAGTCAAATAATTTAATTAAATGCACTCATATTCCATAGGACCACAGGAGGTTCTCTTACCATCATAAATAATTAAAACCATTGTTAAATAGAACTGATACAGTATCTATTTCTATCTCTTTAACTAACATTTTATTTTCCATATCCCAGCTCAGCGTCAAAAAGGTCATAGACTTCCAAAGGAGGTTGAGGACTAACAAAAGGATTCCACTGCATGTTTGTTTGACTGGACATCTGATTAGAAATCCGCACAATGAAAAGCTCATTTTGACACATGAAACATATGCTTATCTCTCTGCAACACAGGGTGAATGTTAATTTAGCAAAGTTTATCATGCTGATGAATTTAAATGACAACAATATGTTTTGGCAGATAAAATTATCATTTCAAATGCCTTCCTATTCAGTACCCCACTCACCTCCATGACCTCCCCCAAAGAGTGAAAATGTCCTCTGAATTTTAAATCAGCAATATGAAGATCCTTGTTGTGCAAAGGTCGCAAGGTCTCATTTTTCATTTAGCCTTTGAGACTGCCACTGACGACCACGTTATTATTAGCAAATCAACTTTCAAGGTTTGGTAGGAGTTCAGTGCAGAAGCCTCGACATGCATTTGATGACATTAAACTTTAGGGGTGTCACTTTAAGCATTCACTGAAATGTATGATCTAATTTGAATGGAATGAAAATGCCATCTGTGCAACAAAACTTTCATGATTTATTGATTTAAAAAACTGGATAAAACGCAGGCCTGAGCCTTTGAAGAGCGCAATCACATCCCATATTTTTCACTCCATCTGCCATGATGATTTGCCAGCTTTTATACACTGACTTGTTTTTTTTTCCTGCGTGCATGTTATTCCGCCTTTCCAAACTTTTGCCAAAATAATATCTTTCCGTGGCGCAGAGTGGACGGGGAAGCCTGTCTGTGGAGAGCCAATTTTCTTTCTGAACTCGTGCACAAAAAATAAAAAATAAAAAACCATCACTGCCAGCAGCAAATTTCACTAATAATGTAACTTCAGCATCTAATTGGCAGCACACCAGCTGTTTCTCATCAAAATAATGAGTCTGTTTTTCTTTTATGAGAATACTATTTATCTTCTTAAGACACTGAAAGCTCAGCCTCAGTTTTCATGTCTTTCCATTGAAGCAGTGTGTCCTGACTGTACTGCTACAGCCTGAGGTTTAGAGATAGAGATCCAGTCTGAACCTGTCTCACGTTGCCAGCAGCCAGAAAAGAGAGAGGGGGGCTTTAACCACCAACAGGCAGCTCATTGACTGCTCAAGACTGACTGATTAATTTCCTGCCTTTGTTGGTCAAGACAATATAGACCCCTTCATAAGTCTTCCACCTTGTCTTCATTCTCCTTAATGGCCCACCGCACAGTTTGATTGTATGCAGATGAGGGGACCTGATGAAGTCAGTTTTTGTGCACATGCATAACCACAGGGTCTTAGATCTGCCACTTGAGTGCGACTTATTAATGATTTCTGGGACTCCAACTCTTACATATGCACTGAGCAATATAAAAGGTTAATAGGTATTTTATTTTCACAGTCTAAAGGAAGGCAGACGTGGTCAGCTTGCAATTCTTGCTGAGTATTAAATAAAAGAGCCCTCTGGCATCGTGCTTTTGAGATCGAATGATAGCCACTCAGTAGCATTAATGAATTGCTGATGGCTGATTTAATGAGATTGCTTCAGTTTGTGCTGTATTTGAAAGTAAAGATATCCAGGTTCTAATTAAGTCCTTCTTTGATTTTAATGAGTAAACATTAAAAAACAGTGTCATGGATCAATATCTGCTTGGTACTCATTAGAGGTTGATATTTTCTTCAGATTTTACATGAAAATGTCAAGAACCCCATAAAGAGAAACCGAGCACATACATTACAGAGAAGAAATTATTTCAACAGAGCGAAACAAGCTAACAAAACTAAGAATCTGAAGCCATGCTGGCTGCCCTGTGAGGCTGTTCTTAGACAAAGCAGTCATACATTTGACCTAACTCACCCAGTTCATTAACACTCTATTAAACAGGCGTTAGAACTGGTTATCAACATCACAGATATAGGTTAGAAGGTTCCTGCTACGCTGACAACTTTGTTCAGAGTGCCATTATCAGCTATTAAATGGCCATGTTTGTTGTTATGCGGTGACATGTGTATGAGATGACTGTCATCGTGAGGTGGAGGCGATGGTGGATGGTGAGACATGTAGGCGAGACGGCTGCAGACCACTTTACGAGACCAACAAACAACCCCCGTTTTTAATTAGTAAGACATCAAGGCTTTTCCAGCAGCAATTCTGCCCTTAAACGTGGGTGTTTGAGCCAAATGTTGATTGTTTCCTAACCATAACTAAGCTGTTTTTTGTGCCTAAGCATAATCATTCGTTAACCACAGCTTTGTTGAGACATAAAGAAACATAAAATTCTGCCGATGGCTGTTTAATAAGGGGATAAAGGCATTCTGATCATGGTGTAGCAGGAGCTTCGAACCTATATTTCTGATGCTGAAAATCACTATTAAAGCCTCCTTCTCACTCTAAATGGGTGCACAGATGCTGATGTCAGTATACCAATATGTTCATGACACTGCTGACATGCTGATTTTTAGCAGATATACAGTAATGTTTACTGCAAGCTAACAATTGCTCATTAGCGCTGAACACAGAGGTCAGCTGAGGCTACAGGAATGAGTTTTGCAGGTATTTGCATATAAACCAAAGTATTGAAAATATAAAAATTAAAACTCAGGAAATCACAAGTTTTTTCAAGTCATCCAGGGGGGCACAAAAATGTGTGTACCAAATTTCATGGCAATCTAGCCAACAGTTCCTGAGATATTTCATTCAGTACTACAAATGTCAACCTTGGTGGGTACAGGCGAAAGTCAGTCGGTTTCATCCTCTGTGGACAATGAATGCCTGTACAAAATTGAATGACAATCCATCCAGTAGTTGTTGAGATGATAAAGATCCATAAAGCCTCTAGTGTGGCTAAAAATAATTATCATGTAGCTAAAGAAAGGTCTGGCACAAGCTCTGGCACTGGCTCAAATGTTCGGGATTTAGAAATGTAACACATGCAAAGCACTTCTGACACTTGCGTTGTGGTGCACTAAACCTTACTGTCATCCTCAGCGAGTTTTCATGTGGGATTAGATAAATTTCGAGAATCCATTAACAGCACTCATGGGTAATTTTCTTCCACAGCACAAGGAATATTGCTAAGTGATGGCACGGTTTGCATGCAGTGATGCAGGTTGAGAGATATGATGCAGAAGGTTCACAGTCTGTAATGTGATTAATTGTCACAGCATATGTTGGCTCCATTTGGTTTCTAATTGAGTCATTTACACGTACTGCACATGTGAATCACAGGCATGTTTTATTTTCATCACATGAACGTTTGATATCATGTACCCATATTTCCAATCATTGATGTTAGTTAGTAGGAAAATGAACTCATGCAGTACATCTACAGTTGATCACATAAATGAAAGAACTAATTCAAACTATTGGAAAGAACATTCAAGGTATTAATTAAATATTTTAAGACACCATAATTTCAAAATATTTGTGAAGAAAACACAACCTCAGGATGTTGGAGAGAATGTGGCAAGCAGACAGCAAACCACAGTCACATATTTTGGTCTTATAAAGTGATAAGTGGCTTCTGGGACAAATCTATTGGAGAATTGTCCAATAATTGTCCAATATCTTTGGCATTTAAAAAACAAAACAAAAAACCCCCACTAGTCCTGTTACTTGGATTCTCACTTGTTTTTAATAATCAGGGTAGCAATGATAAAGCAAATTAAAATGAACTGGTTAAAATGTAACTTAACCAATATTAAATGGAAGGATCTTGTGATGGAGATATACAAACTGGAGAAAAAATTACCATGGGAGTTTGAGATCAAGTGTATGTTACTGAAGAAAGATGGGGAAAATGGTTGAGATATATAAAAGACAATGTTCCCAATGATCTTTGATTATATGACAGCTGAAGTAATGGAATTAATAGCACAACGTGTTTAAAGTGTTCTTTATCAATCACATTAATCTGTAGGTGTCTGTGTTTGGGTACATACACATTCATGGGTGTGAGCATGTATGACCGGGCATGTGTGTATCATGTGTGTTGATATCTGTATGTACCACTGGTATACCTAGTTGTTATGTAATGTATCCTCTGACTTAAATTAAAATTTATGGATTTATTTAAAGGAGCAATAAGCGAAATTCATCATTTCTAGATTGAAAGAATTAAAAAATTGCTATGTTTTAGCCTAGCGGGCAGCCCGCTAGGCTAAAACATCGCTTCAGGTTAAAGTGGGAAGAAGCAGCGGGTTTATCCGGCAGGTGAGTGAAGCTGGGTGAAGTGGAGGCTGCGGAGGAAACACCGGGATGGGTTAATGTCCGGAGCTTGAGCAGCCCACAAGCCCACCAGGCTGCCCGCCTGGCTCACGGGCTGCCCGCTAGGCTAAAACATTGCTCTCACTCACGGAGAAGAGTAGGAACGTTAGCGTTAGCTCCCGGTGTTAGCACTAGCCGGGATCCAGCGATGGCTCTAGCCAAGTCGGCTGCCACCGGCTACTGGTGTAACTTACAGCTATGGAGCGCTTCTACCAGCTCCTCTAGTCACTGAGCCTCGCTTCCATCTCAGCAAATATATTACATTTA
>NC_065523.1:17946391-18099176 GCF_006386435.1 Epinephelus moara | reverse complement strand
GGGGGGTGGAGAGCAGAGGTAGAGGGAGGAGTGGCTCATGACACACTTTGTTTTGGTCTACAGGCAGTGCACAACAGCAAACCTAGTGGTGAAATGATTTCGCTTTTTGCCCCTTTAACTACATCCTGTGAAATAATGTATACGGAATTTTTTTCTATTTCAAATTTCTTAATTTATTATCATTGTATTATTGTTGCTTGTTTATTCATATTGCCAATGCTTTTATTTATGTATGATTTATGTAGACTATGTATTTATGTATTTTCTTTTTTCTCTTTTACCTTATCTTTTTCGGTCTCTATAAATGCGGTCTCAATTGCGTTCACATGCTCCACATACAGTCGTACTTCCAACTTCAGTGTGTTCATGAGCTTTAAGTTGTAATGTGTAAGCAAGATGGAAGATGTGCTGTATTTTATGCTCAGAGCGTTAAACAAAAGGATAACAAAGAGCAAAGGAATAGGATCGGGTGATTGGGAACTCATTTTTCAGATTATTTAGAATTCACCTGACAGCAGCACAAGGCTGCTTAGGTAACTGGGATGTCTGCTCTCTGCCCCTCAAAGAACGACAGATCATTGGTCAGTGATGCTTTAGCCTGGAAGTGGGGTTACTTTAATATTGGTAAAGTAATGCTGTATAAATAAATTGAAATGACTCACTTTCTGTTATTTCCAGAGGTACAAGAATGTGATTCATTCATTTGAATTACCTTAGTTGCGATAATTTAAAGTACCTCCTAGGGATGCACCAAATATTCGGTAACCGAATATATTTGGCTGAATATTGCAAAAAAAACACACATTCGGTATTCGGTGGAATAAGTTAAAAGCAAGGCCGAATAATAGCGGCGTGTTTTGATAACGTGATCAATCGGCGTGCCGTGACGGGCGGAATAAAATGTCGGCAGTGTGGCGATCAGGCCGTCACAGCACTTGCATTTGCGACTAAAAATAGTTTTGAGCGAGCAAAATAGGCTTAAATCATTCAGCACGCTGTGCGAGCAGCCTACAGATTTCAACCAGCAGCAGAAACGAAAGGCGAATCCCACCGATTGTGGGTTGAATGGGGGTCACAGACACAGTATTCCTGTCAAATACGGCGGCCATCGGCTTACCGGCGACGGAGAAGTCGGTTCCAATAATATCCTCTTCTCGGCGTCATGACTGCCCAGAAGTGAACCTGAACCTGAACAGCCGAGCCAGCCAAACACAGGTATGTGATGTGTCAGAGGAGAAACGAGCCTTTCACATTTCTCTCTTTGTGTCAGTAGTGGCCCACAAACCTCACCGCACTTTAGGGACTGTTCATTACTTATGAAGGGACTGTTCGTTACTTGTCAGGGGAAGAGGGTGGCTGGTTGATTTTTATTTTATTTATTTATTTTATTTTGATCCCCCCTATGTTAATCACTTATTGATGCTGTTTTTGAAGGATGAATAAGTCAATAAGTAATTTGTTCCACTGAAATATCATTGATGTATTATAGAAAAGTGATTTATCTTTTCATAAATGACAAAAGGCACATCTGCCTCATTTTTGCTGTGGTATCGTGATACTACTCAGAACCATGGTATTTTCATTGGTATCGCACAGTGGGTCCCAATTTTGGTACCGTGACAACACAAATCTGGAGGGGGTTCATCTGCAAAAATGAATGAAAAACTAAACAATGATATTCGGTATTCGGTACTCAATATTCAGCCAAGCGTTTAATATTATTCGGCTTCGGCTTCGGCCACAAATTTTCATTTCGGTGCATCCCTAGTACCTCCTTCATAATCACATAGCATTGCAGTTTACTACATACAGCTCATTGTCTTCCTTGTAGATCATTGTGTGCACGCCATTGCAAAAGAACATTGCAGACAGCTTCAAAACCAAAGAAATTAGTCCATTACAGGAAATAACCATGAACTATAATTCAACTTCATCATTCCTCATAATTACGAGGCATGGTGGTTTATAATAAAAGTAAAGGTGACAAGTGCATTGGACCGAGGGGTGTTGCATTAACATCCCAGGCAGCAATGGGAACTCACACCAGTTCATGTTGGACATGTAGCCAACCTTGAGTAGACTTGCATAATGCCTCTTAGCATGGTTGTTCAAATTCTACTGGACCATACTGGTGGACTCATAAATCACTACAGTGAATATTGAAGTGAAGGTGACCCCAATCTCAGTGCAGGCGTGATACACTGAATATTGCATTCCTGCATATTGAGACAGAAATAAGTGAATGATGACTGAATGCTTATCTTAATAATCAATCCTGCTTGTTTGCATCGCACACAATGACAATAAGACAGTCTAATATAAAGCAGCAACAAGTGTGCTTAGTTTTAAGATGTACTTGTTATATTTGATGCGACATTACAGCTCTACGGGCAAATTTTACAAGCAGCTGTAAAGTTAACTTTATTTCCTCCCTTTTTTTGTTAAAGTTAAGCTGTCCCACATGCCTCAGTAGTCCAACACACAGTAACACAATAAATATTAATGCAAGCTGCAAAGACATTTGCCAGGAGACGTAGCCAACAATCTGTTTTGAATAATTATCTTGGCACTTTTTGTATAGTCAGCTAACTAAGTAGTTGTGTTTACCTCGTATCAGGCCTTATTCACAGATAATGTCAGTGGTAGTGACTGTCAGGCTGGAGAGTCACATGACATTAATAGTGTTTGTGCTGCTTGTTAGATGTTTCATGCAAACATTGTGATGGTAGTGGCTGTTTAATATATTTGTGATTGTATACTTGTGAAACCAAACAAAAGGAATTACTGCAGAAAGTTTTCATTTAGGAAATTGAACAGGCTCACATTGTGCCTGTGAGTTAAGGAACATTTTTCGCTTTCAATAAAATCCAGAAGACAGAGAGCCATGCAAGGCAACCCGCAGCATGCTCATTCACACTCAGGTTTTATAAATCCTTTTAATGGGAATTTTTTTCATTTGGCGTGACATAGCATAACCAAATACTCTAAGGCATCCTATGAAACTTCCATTTGGACTTTAATTTAATGCCAAGGCTGTTACGGATTTGATGTTCAAAAAACAATGAAAGAGGGAAGAAAAAAATGTAAGGTGACAGAGAAAACTGTATAATTGAAAATGAAATCATGGAGCCCCTGAAGACACCACAGTAATTTGCATAATAATGAATACTCATGTGTTATTGTGTGGCTCGGTACATGCTGTTAAACTACACTAAGACTTTGAAATGGTTTGTTCCTGGGCTTTGAACCTCTCGCTGTACAGCCAATGACTTTGCACTGAGCGGAATGACAGGAAAATAATGAAAAACCATCTCTGTCACATCAGAGTTCTCTGTATATTCATTTGAACACATCTGTTCCTCTGGAGTGTCATCAAGTGATGCAGCTGTAAAATATGTGGGAGCGGCAATCGTTAATGGGGAAGAGCACAAATGGCTAACATTACCCATCAGCCACCATTTATTTAGAAATGAAATGGGCTTATTTATATACTCAGCCGGTCTTCTCTGCTCAGGGGACAACTGAAATGATATCCTAGCAGTGGAAACAATAAATTGAAAATGTACCTAAATGTTGAATAGTTGACTAAAAACCACTCATCTAATTTATCAATTAAAAAACATGCTTTGTCCGCCCATATGTCTGCCATTAGCGGGTCTGTTATTCACTGTGTTGGCGAACAAGTGTTTTTTGCCCTTGACCTGAATGAAATATTCAGTAGAAAGCCACACACACACACACACACACACACACACACACACACACACACACACAATCACAGACACACACACATAGTGAGCTGGTGGAACACAAGCAGGTGTTAGCTTTAGGTGGGCAACAAGCAGACATCTTCATCTCCAATGGTCAGAGTCATCGGGGTCGTCATTGTTCTGCTCTGACCCGCTCCGAGCGGCAGAGACACCTGAATCATTTTAATGGTTTCATCGCATGGAGCCTCAGACACACGAGGAAGGATTACTGTGATTGCATCTGTCCCGCTCCAGTGATATCTGTCTGTGTGGCGGCATCAGCAGGGTCACGTAAGTCTGTGATTGAAGAAGCCACCGTAGATTTTAACGAACCTACAAAACAAAACTGTAGTCCGGAGAGAGAAAAGTAATTTCAGATTTTTTTGTCTCCCCTGATAATCCAAGTTGAAAAGCAATTTCATGTTGAGAGTTTGAGATAATATCTCACTTTAATCATATTTAGGTCAAAGATGTTGCGGGAAAAAGATCTAAAACATCTAACACTGGGTTTTATAGGAGTTCAGAATGCCTGTAGTTCAAAACACAATCTAAAAGACAAGTTAGGTGGGTGTTTTTTTTTTGTTGATAAAAATTAAAGGTATGGTTTTACATTTTTTGCCTTGAGTTAGATAAGATAGTTGATACCACTGTCGTGTCTTTACAGTCAATATAAAGCTACTGCCTGAAGTCGGTTAGCAGGGACATGCACAAAAATGTGCTAAAGTTGCCTGAGTAACAAACTATTTGCCCTCTTGGGTTGAGCTGCCCCTCTGAAGGAACAAAAATGTTTGATTTTGTTGATGTGAATATAAATAACAGAAGGCCATCATTATTAAAGCTAGAGCAAACTGAAAAAAAAAAAAAAAAAGTCAATGTGACAGGGCATGACACAAAGCGATGCCCTATGACCTCATGTGACAGTGTTGTAGCCAACCATTCAGGGTTCAGTAGGGAGAGACCTTTTAACATGTGGAGAATATTAACTACGAATAGTATAACCAATGGGATCCCCTGTGAATAAAAATGTCCACATGCTTCTGACCAACTTCATGAATGAGTTTCAGTTTGCCCTTTTTCAGGTTAGAGGCTATGGCTTGAGTGGCTGTGACTAAAAGATAAAGCCGGTTGTCTACTGATTGGAAGATTGGCAGTTTGACAGCCAGCTCCTCCAGTGCGCATGTATCCTAGGGCAAAATACTAAATCCCTAATTGCTCCCGATGGCTGTGTCATCAGTATGTGATTGTGTATGAATGTTTAACTGATGTGGCACCTTGTACAGTAGCTTCTGCCACCAGCGTGTAAATGTGCGTGAATGGGTAAATGTGACTCTGTAGCGTGAAAGTGCTTTGTGTGGTTGGAAGACTAGAAAGGTGCTATACAAGTGCAAGACCATTTACCATTTACCCAACGCGTTCTAAACCCGCCTCGTCAAATATTGCTGCTTGGTTAGTGGACTTACACATCTACATACCTCATATTAACGTTTATTTACTTGTGCAACAAAAGCACATGATTAGGTTTAGAATAAAACATCATGGTTTGGCTCTTCATTCACACAGGAAGCAAACAGCGGACTCCCGGGTGAAAGTCCATGGTTTGCTGGACTGCATTTATTGGAAAAGCAGTGGGACTTTGCCATGATTGGCTGTCGAGGTTGGATGCAGGTAGGGTTGGGGCAATGAGGTCATGTTAGGGCTAATACTAGCCAATCGCACCACAGTCAGGTGGGACTTGTTTAGAAATGCAGTGGGAACAATAATAATATGGGAGAAACAGCTAGCCTGGCTCCAAATGCACCACCTAGTAATGTTTTCACACTCAAACTGTTGTACAAATTAAACAAATAAGATGCAATGGGAATTAAACAGTCACAAAGACACATAAATCCTTGTAAAACCAAAAAGTGAGGATTTTACATTTCTCTTTCTTTCACCAATTAAATAAAATGGGATAAAATGTCGTCAATTAGGGACTTTGCTACCTTTGTACAGAGCCACTCGAGCTGTTTACCCCTGTTTCTAGTCTTTATGCTAAGCTAAGATAACCGGCTGCTGGCTACAGCTATATATTTTCCTTACAGACATGAGAGTGGTATCAGTCCTCTCATCTACCTCTTGGCAAGACAGCGAATAAGCACATTTCTCTAAATGTCAAACATTTCTTCTAAATCTTCTCATATCAGGATGAAAGTAGAAAGGTATGGTTCCATACATGCTGAGCAAAACAGTGCTTTACGATGTATTTGCCCGAGGAGCCGGTGGGCTTTTCAGCTGAATGCCTCCATATGCTGCATGCCTCACACATGAGAGCTGCAGGCCGGAAACAAGGCAGGAGCTGTTCTCAGCGGTCCTTCCTACATGCTGCTCCTGTCTCTGGGGCTCTTGGGTTTGCATGTGAGACCAAACTCATTCAGCGATAAAACCCCTCCTCTGTTTTACACAAACTTCCTCATTTACTCAAAATACATTCACAGCTTAACAGTGCCTTTATCATCAGTGAATGTCTTAATTATGTCCTGAAACTATAAGTAAAAACCTCATTTTCAGAAATGTGTGGGCAAAATATGTAATGACGTGATGTAACAAGGAACTAGCTTTTGCCAGCAGCAGATTATTCATTAGATCATTGTAGCAATACCAGCTGCTGCCCTTATAGCTGCTGATTTGCGTATTCGACACCTTTGTAAATACTGCATGTGGAAGTATTCATAGCTCTTCCTGGCACACTCAATGGTACCACGGAGTCACAGCAATTTTAAAAATGTACAGTAATTAATAAAAACGCTGCTTTTGCAAGCTTACAGTAGCTGCTTTTTGATTCCATGACATCAAGCCTTTCATCAAGCCAGAAGAGACTTTCTGATTTATTTTTCCTTTGGCTTCTTTACAGTCTCCTTTAAGGGACCCCCCAGCGATGTAGTCACTTGATTCAAAGTGTTTTCCTCTGGGAGCAGCTCTTTCAGAAAGTGATGTGTGATTATCTCCACTTGTCACAATCCTAATCAAAATAAAGTTCAGATGCACCGCGGCGAGAGCACTACGGGGTATGCACAGATGGCAAGAATCAGGTGTTACTCCTATTCTGCCACAAACAAACGACGTGATGTGCAAGGAGTGAGGCAAGCATTTAAAATTTTATGTGGGGTATAAGGTCTGAGAGTGCTTCTCTGGGATTTTATTTAAACTTTTAGTAGCAACATAGGAGTATCAGTCCAACCACTGCTGTGTTTTAATACTGTTCAGTGTCTCTGTGCGGGTTGTCAGAAATACCAACAGAGTATTAGTGACAGCAGTTGCCAGGCAGTAAATACCTCATAAAATAATCTGCAGTTAAACATTAGGGACCTGAGGAGTGATCAATATTTCATGCTACCGTCGACAGAATGTAAACACAGTGGAGCTACTATAGTCAAACATACACACCATCTTCAGTGTTAATACATGACTACAGTGAGAGAAGATTGAGTCTCTTAGGATGTATAAGAAACTTTACAGACCCGCCAACATTTATAGATACAACAAGGTTCACATAAGTCAAACCCGAGTACTGGACTTGTATCTAGATACATTATGTAACAGTGGCTCAAATCGCTTTTTGCATAAACTGACTATTCATAAATAGCCTTCATGTCACAGATCACTAACTGGAACTATCTAAAACCCTGCAGAGCTCTCTGTGCCAGCACAATATTTGTATAACACTGTGGTGACTAAGGCCAGAGCACAAGGCTCATGCATGACTTCACTAATTTCATAACTACTTTTTGATTGTACTGTAAGCAGTGTCATATTTGCTCACAGGATAGGGAGAAAAACTCAGCTGGAGTTTGGGTGCAGGCAAAAGGAGCTCTATATGACATGTGAAGCATTAATATAGCAGGAAACAGCTAATTGCTAGGTAAAGATATGGTGGAGTAATGGCATCCTGACCAGAGAATGAAGTCATGCTCTCTGTGTGTGTGTTAATACTGATACCGTAACTGCTAGCCACCGGCTCAGCCATCTCCATGTTGAGAGCCGTGTGCAGACAACCTCTGAATCTTAGATACACTCTGAATATTGCAAAGGGCCCCTTTAACATTCATTACAGCCATTTTAAGCACACAGTAAACCATTGATTTAATAAAACAAGTTTCTTAAATTCTATTTTTTTTGTTTTTGTTTAATTAAACAGCCCTGACAGTTTAAAGTCATCCAATTCCTTGAAACTAAAGCAAAGACCTTTGTAAAAGGGCTTCACACAGATTACTGAACCCATTTCTCCAAAAACCCTATACTGTAAAAAGCTGGGGACCCAGGTGGACGGCACAGCAAATGGTTGTTTTCAGTATTTTGGATGACTTGGCCAATGTGGCATGACATAAAGCCAAATTCAGATGAGTTAAGCTTGCTGCTGTGTTGCTAACTACTCTTTACTTTTGGCACACTGGTCAAAACCAGCCTTTCCTTCCTGTGGATGCTGATGGTTTACCAGTCACTACACATCATGCAGGTCTAAACACAATTAATCAGAGGTGTTCTGCTGCAGCGAGATATTTTTTAACAGCATTCCCATATCAATTTTGTAATCTGGTCATTTAAAATGAAGAAAGTTATTACAAATAATGTACAATCTAATATGAGTTCATGAATAAATTCCCGTGTTAATGAGCAGTAATTAACATGTCAAGCTAATAAGCTTATGAGGGATTTCGTGGCACGTCAAAAGCTCAATGAAAATTTCGGCTGAAACAGAAGCCGCGCACAACTGTCAACTTAACAGAAATACAGCGTGTGTATGTGTTCATGCATTTCAGTGTGTGTGTGTGTGTGTGTGTGTGTGTGTGTGTGTGTGTCATGCTTTTATTGCTTTATAGCTTCAACAACACCACCTGCAATAACAGCTGAACATGTGCCTGCTGTGTTTGAGTGCACTTCATTTGCCCTCTTCTCACCTTCACAGATGCAATGGCGTTCAGAAGAATGAAACACTTTTAGCCAGAGTTTATCAAAACAATCCCTTTCTCTGCACCATCTGTCAGAAATCATAGGCCAGCTCACAACCTCTGACCCTCCTCTCTTTATTCAAGAAACTCTGCAGTGCCGTAATGAAAAGTTTTACAGGAACTGAGGCAAGTATTTCTCTAAACACTTTCCAACCTCCACTGATCATACACTTCACAATCTGCTCTGCTTTTTTCACCGTTACATGAGCTAGGGAATCATTTAGACAACACAGTGTAGGCGGATGTCCTTTTGTCGGTATGCACAGCATCTGTGTGGGCTGCCTGCTGGGCTCAGCTCTCTTATGGATAGGGCACTGGAAGGCCCAGGTTCCCTGGCTGCAGTCAGACAGATGCAGACTGGTGGGCGCCTCATTTCTAACTGCCTGCAGACAGACACACAAGCAGCGGCTACAGTGTACCAACACTCGGTTTGAAATGACTGCGAGAGTGATGTGAATATACAGCACATGTGTGCCTGCAGTCCACTTCCCTGGCCTCTGACCCGTCATCAGTCTGTTTACATCCTATATCATGAGTCAGATGTTGTGAATGAAAAAAAAAACTGTGTAGGATGGGGAATGTTCCATCAGCATGTGTGCAGATATTATTGCCATTATGGTTTATTTGTTGTTTGTACTGATTTAGCTTAATTAAAGGGAAACTATGCCCATTTTCAAAATTCATACATATTATTCCTAGGGTCTAAGACACTCCAAATATATAACTAAACATGAACATATCCCTCCCAAATCCAAAACCTAGAGTGCTAAAGCTCAAATTTGTGATATCATAGGGTACAAAGGGAAAGCCCAGGAAGATGTTCTGAGTAAATGGGTACATTTCTGTTTCAGATACTACAGTAGAATAAAGCTTATTTGGGTATAAAAAAAAACAACTAACACCATTTATTGTTTACTGAGCAGCCCAGACTTTATACTTGATGACATCACAAGTCTGAGACTTCCTAGTCTGGTTTCTGGCTTTGAGAGACGTTAGCTCATGTTCACAAATGCTGATTGAACTCCCCTAGGCCACAGAAAAAATAGTGTTCAGACCAAAGATTTGGGACGGGACGAGTTGAAACACGCAGCTACTTCTAATGTGCCATTCTGCAACTTTTTAAAAACATGCTGGTTCAGACCAATGCAACTAGTAAATCATCTCTATGCAACAACTCTCTGCACTTCTCTGATTTACAGCTGTTCAGACTTATTTTGTGGCTGAATACAATTTATTGCTTCTTAAAATATGAATGAGGATAGTGATAGCGAGATATTGGCTACAGTTGCATTTGTAGTAGTGATGAAACGGTGAAAAATAGAAACAAAACGAGCATCAGATGGACTGTATTTATGATGACTATGCCACAATAATATAAATAACCAGCGCCAACTATTCAGTCAGTGAGAATGTGTGTGTGTATGTCGGGTAGCATAAACACATACAGCAAGCAGCAGCAGCAACCCACCGTCCGACACCAGCACACCGTAAGGATGGAAACAGAGGGCTCGGCAGCGACGGAGCACCTGCCCCAGCAAGTGAACACTCAGTCTGTAGTCATTTTGACTTGACCAGCAGACTTCACTACAAGCCAATTGGCTGTTGAAACAGGTGATGTGTTTTATGTTCTAAAACCAGCCGCCGGTGATTTGACCAGCTGAGTTGCAGCTGACATCATCAGCTGGCTTGAGTCGAGCTCAGACTGGCCAGTTCACACAGCTGCAACATTTCTCTGCAACATTCTAAATGGTTTTGTCTCATCCAAATCTTTGATCTAAACTGGACTTTAGGTGGTGTTACCTTTTAGGTGACATGTAAAAATGATTGGTGTTTAAAAGAATAGTTTGTCATTTTTGGTAATATGCATACTCACTATCTTGCCCACATTTAGATGAAGATGACTGATACCACTTGTTTTACAGCAAGCAGCTGGTTAGCTTAGCTTAGCATAGAGACTGGAGACAAGGAGAAAAAGCTTGCATGGCTGAAAAAGTACCATCTAATATTAGCAGGGTGGTTTTCATATTAGCTCAGGTAATTACTACTAAAAAAGATAAATAACTTGAATAGGCAGCACATCCTTCACAACTGAGAGGGTTTCCCCATCTCCACCGGTATACTGTATGTCTGCACCGTCTACTTGAGATGTTCCTCAAGACATTTTCGATGATGAAAGACGGCATCAGTTCCACAAGATGAATAATTAACTAGTTATTTTTACCCCTCTGGGGCAAGAAGCGGCTGCCAGTATGTGTGCAGACAGGTGAGAGGATTGCTGACTGTATAAACGATGGCATTGAGTCAGTAGATCTCATGACTTCACAGGCGTGCAGCCAAGCTTGTTAATAAAAGGCCATAGTAGGGGATTGCTCTGCATTCAGACTCTCAAATTTGAATAATTCAAACACAGAGGTATTGGATAGTTTGTGCTACACCCTGAGCTGATGTTCTTAATAAAATCATTTTTAGGGGGAAGTCTAAGGAAATGTTCCTCACTGCAGGGTTCTTAATGAAGCAGTCAGGATCTCAGGCGTATAGTTACTGTCATCAGCTTGATGGAAAAGGACATGCAAAGAAGGCATTTTCCTTTGACTACAATGTCAAATTGTCGTGATATTCAAATTAAATCAATCTGTCACAGAACCTCAAATCTGAGTCAAGTCATTGTACTTGTTGACCGTGGAAAAATTGAGCCCACAAGGCTGAACAAGCCTTTGAATCATGCATGTGGTGCAATTTTCCTCTATGCTGTGTGTAGAATATAGGTATAACCCTACTTCTCCTCTTGCCTCCAAGCTAATGGATGGAGAGGGAGGTAAAAAAAAAATGACCAAAGCAGCCACACAGGCACTTAGCCATTTTTTAATTATATATGTCTTGCCTCCCCGTCAAAATATTCCCACTGCGCATTCCCTGTAAGTGTATCAATATGAGCTGGACACTATTTACAGACATAGAGCTCCATTCCCTTGGTTTAAAGGGAGGGCGGCCAACCCTAAACCTAAACCAGAGTAGCTCAGCTGGGAGAGCTGAAAGTACCAACATCAGGTATTTTCAGCCTTTCTTCCATCTCAACCATAAATAAACCTTGTTCATTTCAGAGTCGCAGGGTACAGGCTGCATGTCACAGCTGTTGGAATAGCCGTGTCTCTTTTGTAAGGCTTTTAGTGTAGGTGGTGTGTTTATCCCACCGGTCACGCTGAGGCAGCCACCATGGGGCCCCAGCCCTCCTCGCTGAGTGTTGGCTGAGTTTGCCCACGCTCTGCTCTCCACTGTGAGCTGTCTGTCTCTCCCAGTACCCAAGCTGTCAAATATCTTCACAGGAAACATACAGGAGGAGGGGAACGGAGAGGGGACATAATTTTCACTAAATTACAGAGCAAGTATGACCCTCGCGCTAATTCTTTTTCTGGCTCTTGGGGAAATTATGAGGTAAGTCTGACACGTTGACTGTTCCATAATGAGCGTGGACACAGGGAAAGCAGAGAGACAATAAACTTCAGCGAGGTTAATACCTTGGCTTAAGCGACATTTCGCTACCTCTGCAGAGCCACTGATAAGAGGATAAAATCTCAAATTGGTCTCCTTGTCTTGGGCGACGGGTGATTGATATTTCAACGGAACAAAAGAAGTTTCCAACCGGCAAAACCCAAACCTGCATAAAGCTGGGTGAAATGAAAACCAATCCTTCGCTCAGTGACGACTGCAAGTCCCTTCCTGGTGCAATTTAGAACTTTTTGGAAACCTACAGCGGGAAATATGAGATCAATTATTACCTCAAGCAGTTTATCTGTGCTGACTAAATATTTAAATGAATGCAAATGGTACTCCCACAAAGGTTTGTGGCATGGGATCTGTGTCGTAACCTACAGTAGTCCCACTCAGCGCTCTACCTAGTGTTTATGCAAATCATTCTTCAGAGTTAGTTTGCTCATTACAATTCTTTGGTTAGTGCAGTGCAGGTTAAACTGGTGCCTACATACATATTTCTGCTTCCTTTTATCACTCTGATCCGTCAATCTGTCACTGCTTGTTATTGTTCGCTCAATAGAATTTTAGATGAAGCCATTAAATGCGAAGGCCTTCACAGATTTTCATGGAATTATTTATGGCTGTGTTAATATTCAGTGGTGGAATGTAACAATGTAGATTTACTCAAGTACTGTACTTCAGAGCATATGTTAAGGCTCTGAACTTTAGTATTTACATTACGTGTCACTTTATACATTCACTTCATTACATTTCAGAGGGAGCTAGAAGGGCACCTCAAGAGCACAGACCTCCACCAAGGCCGATAGTCCAGCCTTCAATAGTAGGGGTGTAACGGTACACAAAAATCTTGGTTCGGTACGTACCTCAGTACACAAGTCACGGTTCGTTTTTTTCGGTACAGTAATGAAAAAAATAGACAACTATTAAATATCTTTTACTTATTGGTAACCTTATTAAAACATACTACCACTGCAGTTAACTCTTTTTACACAATTTTTGAATGAAACAAATCCTCCTATATAAAATCCTGCTGTTTTTTTAACACATTTTTTGAATGAAAAATGTAAATATACATTTCTGCTTTAACAGTTTTACTCAATTAAAATAAAAAGTATAGTGCAGCTGGTCAGCTTTAAAGCCTGCTCAGATTCAGTTTTACTAGGAACTTACTTAGCTTTCCCACTTTGTCAAAGTGCAGTAAACAAAACATGCTTATATCTAAAGTGCAGCTTAAACAATTTTACTCAACTCCAATGGCGTTGGTTATTTCTTTAGCGCGATGGTCAGGGAAACGCTCTTTCTTTTTAAACGACGACGATATCGTAGTTTGCACCAGATTGCTTTTTCTAGTCGTGCCGGTTAACGTTCAAACTCGGGTGGTGTCGCTTTAGATGCGTTAGCATGTTAGACGTGTTTCCAAGTACATACCCGACCGCTGTTCTGCAGTGTCGGCACACTGCTTTTGTCTTGTCCACTTGTTTATTTCCATCTTCGTATTTTACCCTGAAACCAAAGTGTTCCCGAACGGAAGACTTAAGGTTTGCGGGTGGGTCTTCCGGTTCTTCAGGCTCACTTGCCATGTTGTCAAAATGCGAGAATGCGCTGCACAAAGTGAAAGCGGAGATTTACGGGACTCGGTCCGTCACGCAATTATGTCCGTCGGGGAACTAGATATTTTAAATGGTTCGGCTCGCAAAAACGGAATTAAAATAAAACAAAATAAAATAAAATAATATCCTGCGCCCAATAATTCGGTACAGGGTCGTGCCGAACCGAAAGTCGCGTACCTAACGGTTCAACACAAATACATGTACTGTTACGGTCCTATTCAATAGTATGTAAATCTGCAAGCACAACCACAACCATATGTCTGGATATATTTCTAAAACCTAAAATAATGTGCCTAGCTGAAGCCTTTTCATCTCAGCTGCACATATATTACGTACTTCTAAATTGGGAATATTTTATATACTTATTGTATTTGTATGATATCTAACCAATCAGTGTCCCACAAATGACGTTATATATATTTAACATAAAGTCATTTAGGTACGATTTAGGAAAAGAAATATAGTAATGACGTACCTTAAAATAACTCAAAATTCACCTGGTTTGTTCCACATGGTTCGGATCCCCAGTTGTCTGGGTGAAAGTCCTGTGTTTGTGAACCATCCAACACCCCAGCCTGTACTGCTTTGGTCTTTACTCCCTTTAGCACATTCGTCACCTGATCGTAGCCTTCCCAAATATGCCGTTCATACACGACTTTCTGGCTCATGATTCTGTAGGTTATTTACGTATTTTGGTGCATTACTTTTTGTAGGTGTGCGTATGAACAGTTCATGAGAACAGCCTGGATATTTTAGATGTATGGCATTTATTCCACCAAGGCCATTTGCTCTGTCTCATAATGTCAACGGAAGTGAAAATTATTTGGTATTTGCCTTGTGATTCAGATGTGCTCCAAAATTTAATAGGTTCTTCCTTGGCCCATTCTATAACTGTCCACCAAGATTAATGAAAATCAGGCCAGTTTTCCTGCTGTTTTTCCTGCTGACAAACAAATAAACCAAACCCAAGATATACACCTCCTTGGCAGAGGTAAATATTGCACTTTTACTCCTCTACATTTATCTGAAAGTCAGTAACTAGCAGTGCAAGAGCTTACAAGTTACTTTACAAATTTCAAAACTTTTCCATAACTTTTAAATACCCATAATGACTTTTCCCCCCCTACTTGCTCTGTGTTTTTCTAACATATCAGATTTATACTATATTCAAACATAATTTAAGCTAGCTGGCATACATAGAGGGACAGAACATGGGGAGAAAAATGAAGAAATATACGTGATGGTAAACAAAATGTCACACATTTGTGAGAAAAAAACCCAAAACCTTGCCATTACGCTACATTACAGATGATGACTTTCACAATTTCAATACACACAACAAAATTCCACGACTTTTCAATGATTTTACCAATGCCATGACTTTCCCAGGCATAGAAAATGTGATTGTGAAATTCTAGGACAGGTTTTCCATGACCATGGGAACCCTGTTAGTCAAGTCATCAATTAGTTGAATATTCAATTAGCAAAAAACTAATCAGCAATTATGATAGAATGTTTAACGTCAAACATTTCATGGTTTCAGCTTTTCAAATGTTCTAGTTTGCTACTTTTCACGAGGAATCACTTTGAGGTTTAGACTGAAGGCCAAATGAAACAATGTTTGAAGATGTCACTTTGAGCTATGGGCAACAGTGATGGCCATATTAATCATAATCTAATTCTGTTCTATATAATGGTATATACTCAATGCATATCATTAGACACACTATATACACTCACAAGGAACATTACTCTGCCTTAAGTACTTTTGATACTCAAAGCACGTTTTCCTGTTAATAGTTATGTACTTTTACTTAAAGGTCCAGTGTGCAGGATTTAGTGGCATCCAACGGTGATGTTGCAGAAGTGACACTTCCCCCATGTGCCCAGAGGAGAGCTACGGTGACTGAAGCTAAAACCTAAAAACGCGAAATGCAAATGGTCCTGACTGCAGCCAGTGATTGGTTTGTCTCTTCTGGGCTACTGTAGATACAACATGGTGAACTTCGCTGTAGATATAAATGACTCACTCTAAAGTAACAAAAACACAACTATTAACAACTACGAAAACATAGTTATGAATATTAAATACCAATTAATACATGTCACACAATACATGTCAATCGATCCTACACACTGGACCTTTAAGTAAGATTTTGAATTCAGGATGTCAGCATTTTAACAGTGTGTTATTGCTACTTAAACTTAAAAAAAAGGATCTGAATACTTCCTCCACCACTACTAATATTTGTGTTCATGTCTGCATACATGTATGCCTGTATAGTCATATCATTAATATCATTTATTCAAAGAAAAATTATAACAAAAACAAGTAGTAGGCCTACACAGTTATCAGTATTGTCACTGGGTCAGTAATTGTCAATTTCCCAGGATCAGCTGTTTGTTACTATATGAATATTTATTCTCTTCTTTCTTTGGCTTTATTTGTTAGCTGTAGGCAGGGGTGATGACAGAGAGGTTTGGAACAATAGCAGAGAGACAATAACACCATGTCATGTGCAGTCACTTCATACCTTTTCTGAGGTGCAACATTCCATCTGGTCGCCGTGTTTGTGTGTTGCCCTGGACAATAACAAGGTATGTAAGTGGGGCTGTTAAACGTCAACAAGCACCTTCGAATGCAGCCTCCTGTTTCTCCCACATAACATTATCATTGGTGAAGCAGCTGTAGACGTCGGCTGCACTGCTTAGCCAGTAAGATGGATCTCCTGCACTTCACTGACAGCAGATATTCCATTATATCAACCAGCAGTCATCGTCTCCTCCCCTGAATTATTGCCAGCCCTGTTACTAGCCTCAGCACCAAAATGGCTTAGCCAGTAAATGGAGGATTTGAATAATACAGTACATTTCACCTATCTGCCTCCTTTCCTTCTGCCTGGACTTCATTTAGTGACATTATTATCTTTTCATTTCTAGCAGGTGCTCAAGATTTACATGAAGCATTGCTATGCTCTCCGATGCAAAACAAGTCAAATCGACTGCTATCGGAAGTGTCACTGCTGTCATTTTTATCCTTTCATAACTGTATTAGAGGTTAGTCTCAGAAAATTTCAGTTACAACATGCCAGTGGTGGTGTTGCTCTGCTTTGCTCCTTAGCTATACTTCCTCTCAAAGCCGTGTTGACGAAAACAAAACCTGATGTGCCCCGAGAAACTGAAATTTCATGTGCAGTTGTGGTTTAGCAAAAGTCCAGTAGCAGTGTGTTGTGGCACTCAATGAATACAAAAATATATCACTTACTATTTGTTTCTTAAGTTGAATTTAGTATTTTAATGTAGGATAGTTTAGAAACTTTGATAGTAAAATCATTTCTATTGGACATATATCTAAAATTATTTGTCAGAAATCTTAAGTACACATAAAATGTTTATTGTTGGGTGTATATAATGCATTATTCTGATTTTGTTTCATCATTCATTAAAAAAGGAACATTAAAAAACATAAACAGATTAATTTTATTTTACCATGTGCTGGGCAACTCCTAAAATTTTGCCTAAAGCATGCAAAGACTATTATCGATGCTAAATTCATTGCTGGTTTTGAAAGGACAATCATGTTAAACATAATGTGCAGCTTCAAGCTAAAACCCCCTGTAAGCATCTGTTAAACTGAAAATGCAGTTAAGCCACCCAAATGCAAAGTGACAGAACAACAATGGGGTTAAACACAGCAATATAAACAAACCTACTGCCACCTTGGATTATATGCACACCCCATCTGTTACATATAGTACTCCTTTGTATTATAGCAGAGACTAGATTTCTAGTCTTTCTTAAAACCCACAAATCAATTACATCCAGGCACAAAGTGACAGGACACCATGGCATTACACAGCTGATGTATTATAACAAATGTATTCACTTATATATACTTATCCTTCACTATACACTATAAATCATGGGTACATTATGAACAGAGACAGTCCTATCCAATGGGAAGCAAGGCTCGTACCTGAATGACGTTAAAGCAGTCGTGCCCTCAAGGTAAATTCAGCTGGGAAGGTTCATTATGAAAGCCCATCAAGCCCACCCCATCTGCTGCTCTCTGAAAGGTGCCGAGTCCTCATGCTGTATCTGAATAAAAAAATAAACAAAGAGGCAATAAAAAACAGATTTCAGAAGCTTGTACTCATGAACCCTCTCCGATATATCCCTAAGAAATATGTTTTGAATTGAAGCAGAAACATTGGCATTTGTAGGAATTCATGTAGCTTTGCCTGCTTGAAAGAAGAGTGAGACCTTTGACTGTGACCTGTTCTTGCTATTTCTGCCAGCTGTGGGTCCTGATATCTTTAAACCTTTATTTTTTTTCCATTCAGGGTGCTGTGCAGTGGCAACACCAGGCTCAAAGGCTACAGTGTCTGTGTGGGGTCATGTATCAGGCTCGCCCTGGGGTCGAGAGGACATTAAGGAGCATGATACAGCGTGTCTGTCATTCTCAGCGCTGCAGCTGCACCGCTGTGTGACTTCCTGGGCCGGGCTGTCCACATCCACATTTCACAGCTCCAACGTGACTGCTGCAATGAGACAAGACATTGCAGCGTCTGTGCCAAGTCCTCGCACAGCCACTTGCTCCCTCTCAGAGAAGAGCATCTGTAGCCTGGCTGCCGCTTCCCCGACTTGCTCGGGTCATCCCCCAGACTACGTCATTACAGAGGACATCAGGCTGCACTCTCCATAAATTAAATCTGGGACTGCATTTACACAGGGACAGACAATGTGGGTTTAACCCTTGAGGCACGGATCAGATTCTTGTCACAACCATAACACAAGACAAATGTCATCTTTTCTTCTGTTTTACATATTTTTCAGCTCCTTTTGCACCGGCCCTGGTTGAGTAACTTCCATGGCAGCTTTGACCATGTCGTGATCACATCTGTGTATTGCCCCTTACATGATCAGGATTGTGTTTATGAACTCAAAGGGAGAGTCAAGAAAATATATCTGCACTTAAGCATGTCAATCTCACCTTTTCATTTTTCTTAAGTGCCATCCTGTATCACAATGCCCGGGCTCAGGTCCATAAGGGTGGGAATTTGTATTCTGCAGGTTTTTTTGTATTTAATAATTTATCACTGATATATATTGATTTACTATCACAGAGACCAAGGCTTGACCTCTTCAGTGAAGTATGGGCTACTTCAATAGCTGCCCCGGCCCCTCCCTTTCACTAACCCCCTCCATTTAATCCTGAAATTTACAGACCACTGCCATCACAGTGTGGCAGTTTTTACTTGTCTAAGGGGACTAGTTAATGGTTTCCATTTACATTAGTGTGCCTGCGCACTGTCATGACACAAACAGCATGCAATCCTATTCAATTTGGAAGGATGTGCATGTGAATATTACAAAAATGTCCAGGTGATGCTACAGGAAATAGAAAGACACAGTCTCATTACATGTTTTAGGAATCTCAGTCAACAAACAGTAATAAATGGACATATAAAGCACTTCTTTTGGTTATTAAGAGGCCCCCTGCTGGTAGGACCAATGGACATGTGTGTGTGGGGGAAAATTATCTTCTTTCATGCAATACCAAATTAAACATGCCCCCAACCAGACTGTGAAATTGAGCAATTCAAAACCATTTCCAGCGCGGTGGTGCAGCCCAGTACTCAGAGGGAGGAAAAAAAAAAGAAAGGAGCAAAAGTTTGCTCATAGATTGGCTGTTGAAGCCCTCGAGCTCGTGTGACGTAGCTGATACTTTTCACTCCAACTGTCTTCATTAACTTGAAACCTATTCAGTGTTTATAATACACCGGGCTATCATGCGATTTTCACTTCAACCGGAGGAGTTGCCATAACCCTCCCGGCATCCGTGATGAACCCGCCACCATTTATAGCCTCGCGGTGACAAACAATCTTATTATGAGATTTAAACTTTGCCTCGGCTAGACTGGAGGATCAACATGCGCTCCTCTCGTACTCGTTCCCCGCAGTTCCCCCAACTGATACAGTAATACCTTCCTGACTACCCGCCTCCTCTGATTGTGGTTAAACGCCGGTGTCAGCTCTCGGTGTAATAGAAAAAGCCAAGCAGGGCTCCGGGTCTGTTCAGCATACATAAAGGCGAGCGGTGAGAGGAGCTCAGCCCTGAATTAAATCACTCACCGCTAAATGGATCTTTGAGACTCTCCCTTGACGCAGTCAGTCGCTGCTTTGTGCGTCTGCAAACCGAAAACAGAAAAACTGGGATTCTTTTTTTGTTTGTTTTTTACTCATTTTTTTTTTAAATATTATCCAACAGAAACATCTTCAGTGTCTTTGAACATGTCTCGTGTTCGTGGTGACATACAGTAAGCTGCCAGCTTTGTATGAGAAGAGGCTCTTGCTGCGCGATCGTCAAGCAGGTAAGCTGTTACAGTGTGGATGTTTTTAATATCGCAGACTTTACAGACAGAACACTGGACTTTATGTGTCTTGCATTCACGCAGGGGGAGCGGTGGATCTTTAAAATGCAATGCTTTAAAGAATATTTGTTCGGCTTTTGTGTGCAGGGATAAAGAAACACTTCTTTTATTAAGTGCAGACACAGCTTACGAAATACACGGCTGAACTTGTGCACCATCACGCCGAGGTCGGTGGATTTTGCGAGCGTTACAAGCTGACATGCACTATGGACGGGACATGAGGGCACTTTTACGCTTCCACTGCGATTCATATGCTGCAAATATTCTATTCAAGTTTATTTTTTTTAGTTATATGATTCTGAATATTCATTTACTTGAATGCTGGTGCGTTTTCTGGCACAACAGATTAGCCTTCACCTGATACAGCTCCAGGGAAAGTAGTACTTTGCAACTGTAAACCTCCACTAACACCGTCCGCTTGAGATGTGGCTTCAGCACCAAGGACAGCTCCCTGGCTGCTTTACTCAACCTGCACGGGCTGAACTTTATTTCAGATCCACACAAAGACACTGATCCACATCTGAGTGAACATTATCTTGTACTTTGTCTGATTATTAGTCAAAATAAATAAATAAATAAATAAATAAATAAACAGCTTCCCTGCCTCAGCATTAGGCCTACTCAGCCTACACTACAAGTGAGAGCCAGTTTAATGAATCTGATATATGTCATCTAAATCTGTGTGATCCAAACAGTTTAAAACACCAATAATAAATGATCAGGGTGTTGCATGGCCTTAACCTATTATGCTGTCATTACCCAGTCTTGTACTTACAGTCCTGTGCTGTCTCACTCAGATTAGCTGAGGATTTTGCTGCGTCTGTGCCATCTGTCTGGGAAATGCATACTATGAACTGCACGCTAGGCATTTTAATTTATTTGTATTGCTCAAAGCTTTATATGTATTGATTTCTTTTTTTAGGGTCAGTATAGGCCTTATTTTCAAAGATGTTTAGCCAGCTCTGAGTGAAGACTCTCTGTCAGAGGAGGAGGTGGTGTTGCTGGTGTTGGAAGGGATCTGGAGTCCAAAGCATAGAGGGGTTTTTAAAAAAATGCTGAAACAATGCCAGGTTTAATATAACCTGCACTTGCGGTCACACAACAGCCAAAGAAATGACAAGCCCATAGGAAGAATTCTTTGGCTTTCCACTCAGCTGCACTATAGACGTAGGTGTAGGAGTGCTGTATCATCTCTGTTCCGGTTAAATAATGTTTCTGTCTTAGTGACATTTAAAGCCAGGAGCGCATTTAAAGCCCAAACAATCTGTTTCATACCACTGAACTGCAGGCATTGTATTAATTGTCAGCGGCTGCCTTCGTTCCAGTCATTTCATACAGAAGATCAGCCCCAGCTTAGCCCTCTTTACCATCAGTGTGAATCACCATCTTACTTCTTCCCAACTTTTAATGTCTCGAGTTATGACTGCTCCAAAACATCTTAGTTTTGCTGCTGTTGCTAAAGCTGTCTCTCGCATTAGCCTCCGCATCTCCCTTTTCCTGTCCCCGTCTCCCTTATCTTGATTATGCAGCTGGATGATTGAGTCAGCTATTTTGTATGCAAGTTGCCTTAGCTTGGTTCTTTGTGGAGGAGAGAGAGAGAGAGTAAGAGAAAGAGAGAAAGAGAGGGAGAGATCGTGCTGAGGATACTGAGAGAGAATTACAGCTTCTCATGACGGTGAGGAGTGGAAAAGACGAGGCTGCCCTATTCGATAAATTGCTGTTTGAGAGAGACAGATATCCTACGGGGACAGCGGTTTTGGAAATGAGACCAACCTTTCTAAATGGAAATGGCAGCACACATTACAGTTTTCCACAGCTCTATACTGTGGACGACTTGAATTGAAGCATCCAAAACTCTTTGTTAGCGAGTTAGTGTGATATAAACCCATTCCTCTAAATTGAGAAAGATTTTAGAGGCAAATCATTCTGTGCTGTGAGTGTACACAGATAGTTGTGGAGAGCTTGGGAGAATTAAAACCTAAAATCTAAACACATCCTGCATGTAACTGTGGCACCCCCAGTTTGGGACCAGATGTCATTATCCTTTGTATCTCCCCATGTTTCCATAAGCCATATAATCATCTTCTTATCTACCATGTACTGCTGCTCCTTAGTCAGTATATAGCAGTGATGATGTGGGTGTTTTTGTGTGTGTGTGCTGAGGTTCAGTGGTGCCTCCCATTGTAAGTGTAAAGTCGCTGTGTGCTGGACACGTCGGTAGAAAAAGAGAAAAGCCTCTTCAGTTTTGTTTGTGCTAATATGTTTACATTGCCACACTGATGTCACTTTGCAGAAAAGTTACCGAAGCTTGGCCGACCACATGTTTGCAACACTCTGGTTATATGGCTAACAATGTGCAAAGTGTAATCAAAGGGACCAGTCAGGGTTTGCAGACAGAGTTGTGGAACATATGGCAGAACAGCGTGTCATATTTCAGTTGGAGCTCCACAGCTCTCCGCAACCGTAAAGATTCAAACAGCAACTTCCTGTGCTGTGAGTGTGTGTGTGTGTGTGTGTGCGTGCTATTTTACAAGAGCTGTTGCACCACCTCAGTCTCAAGAGTCCCATGTGACACTCAGCTGTTTTATAAAAGAAGGACTGAGCTCTTTTTTCCCCTCAGTAGTGAAGAATGGTAAGGTGTGGAAATTAGACACAGAGGGGAAACAAAAGAAAGGAAGGCAAAAATGTAATTTCCTCCTCAGTAAGTGCTAAATGTGTGGGTTGGATGCAGCAGATATATAGTTATGTTTGAACAGGGAAAAGCCCACATACAGTAATTAAGTTATAGTCACATTGAACCAAACAGGACATTGCACGTTATGGTTATAATCCTGGAAATTTTTATGAAATCAAACCACGTTTTGTATCATTATTTATGGCCTGCATCTTGTCAGCGATTGTCATTCACTGTGTATACATCCTGCCTTCACACGCACAAGGGATTTACAGGAAATGATGCATGCGTGTAATCCAGTGTTGCTGTTTTCAATGTTATCTCATCAACATCAGCCTCAGTGTTTACTGTTCACTCTCCTAACGCTGTATCAAGGTTAAGTGAAGTTACTGTTGCTTCTTCACATTAAAAGCATTCAACTCTAGAACACAAGGTGGCTTTTATTGTGAAGTACTCGCAGGAAATGCAAGGCTTAAATTATTAAGATGTTTGTTTGGCTGGGATGTAAACAGATACATACGTGGTTCTTTTGTTTTCTTTATTTTTTGAGAGGTTTTTTTTTGTCTTTTATTAGCTCATTTGGCCTGGGCAATATATTGATATATCGACATCATGATATGAGACTCATTTTAGATTATGGATATCGTTACATTGTAAGTGTTGTCTTTTCCTGGCTTTAAAGGCTGCAACCAGTGAAGTGAAGTTATTTTACCAACTTACCAGACTATTTTAGCTGTTCTATTATTTGGCTTTACCCGCTCACCTTTATACAGCCTTGTACCTTAGAAATGATATTTGTCTGTTACCAAACTGCTGTATTAATTATGTTGTTGCTGTACGAAGTGCAGGACCTTGACACAAGAACCCTAGGTTTGTGTCCATTTTGCTTACACATTCAGTATCAACATTTTTGCAACTTGTCAAGTACGTTAATTAGCATCATCTCAAATTACAACTTCTAGGAGACAGGGCTGCATTATATCCACATCACTGATGATTATTTACCAAAAATCCCACTGTGAAAATTTGCAATATCGATATTGAGGTATTGGTAAAAGAAAATATTGTGATATTTGATTCTCACATGAAAGGGGGTGAGCGGGGGCGACATGCAACAAAAGGCCCCAGGTCAGAACAGAACCCAGGTCGCTGCTTAGGCTTTGCCTTTAGTAAATGGGGTGTACGCTCTACCAGGTGATCTAGGGGTGTCCCCTTTTTGTCATATTTCTAAAGGCAAAAGAGCAATAGTATTGAACTGCACTTACAGCCACGACTAGTAAACATAAACGTCACCAAACCAACCAGGACTGAAACCTTAAGGACTAAAGCTTTTTAAAAAAGTGGCGTTATGTAACATTTTACAGTACTGCTGCTGTCCATTGTTGAATTTTGATAACCTTCATTGGTTTTGTCTGATGGTGTAGTGGCTAACCGGAGCTGTCAGCCACTTATTATCTTAGTTTTGAAAACATACGGCCATGAATGCTTTAGAACTGCAGAAATGTACTTTGAATCTTCATTTCCTGGTGATTCAAATTCAGTTTCTGCAGTGGCCAGACTTGTGAAGGGTTCTTTATGCCGAAGGACAGCATCATCAATGACACTGTCTGACTTGTGCCTCAGGACAACAGACATGAAAAGGAAATGCTATTGACAGTAACTTAACATTCAGGAAAGGAGGCAATTGGTTGAGGATTTCCAATATCTAATAAAGGCTGTAGCTAGCAGATAAGGCTGAAAACCCAGTGGCTCTTAAATACAGCTGTCCTGTACATTTTATTCAACCAGTGCAAAACAAAGATGCACCTTTGCTGGGATGAGAAAAAAAAAAAGAAACATTAGCAAACTGCACCTTGATTCAGCAGCTCATGAGTCATTAACTGCTCATTGTGTTCACAGAGCTGTGGCCTGGACTCATCTCAGGGAAGAATGTATTTGAGTTTACTTAGGAGAGTTTATTGGAAGTGGCAGCGATGGCTCTTCGCATTCCAGGTGCATTTTAGAATAAAAAAACATGGCAGGTGTAACATTATGGCTTAGTGCTTACATTTCTCCTACTTATTGCATCTTATGTGCTGATTACAGTTCAGGAGAAAATGAGATAACTGCCATATATGGTGATTTTTACATATTCCTCAACACCCAATCAACCCACATGAGTTTAAGAGAATATATGTACATGAGAAGCAGGCGGGAGACAGTGAAGTTGGAATGTGCTGCTGTGCCATTGACAGATTGTGGGCATCAACCCCGTGATGTAGGGATTCACTCGAGGGTGTGAATCAGTCATAATTAATTTAGGAGTGCACAAAAATTAATCCACCCAAGAGTGCCAGAAACGTTTCTGTGTAGTTTCCCCAGCCACCTGCTGGCTGCCTTATGATAGATGAAACCCTTTAGTAAACAAGCATCATGAAATGGCAGAGTGAGGCGTATTGAACATTGCTCTGTCTCTTCTTTGCCATCTTCTCGGCAAAGTAATTAGATGCTGGGATGCAAAACACCATGGCAGTGTATCTGCAGGCACCTGCTCTGCTTGATGAATACCCTGTACATGAGAGCCCATTAAAGCTGGCGATACATAACAGCTCTGTCAAAGCTCACTTCAGAAGCAGGGTTTTTAGTGCGTCAGGGGACGTCCCTGAACGCCTCTGCTAAACTCCTGCTTTTTGTAACATCAGATTATGCATATGTTGATGAGCGTAGCAGAATGCGCTGCGCCTTATGGTGTGTGGGTCACCTTTTAGAGGGACTTTTAACATTAAACCTTACACATAAAGTAAAGTTTGTAGATATACTCTGCACACAAACATAGAGCTGGTTCACAATATGCAGGGCTGCTGGAGCTCTGTGAGGCCCGTATGCAACATATTTCCTCTGTGAATTGAACACAGCACACACCAATGCATTGTCCATAAACACACACATATACACAAAGTAGTGGCACAAAAAAAGCTCTTATCCTATCTATTTCTTTTTATGAAACTGAACTCTTTTTATTCATCACATTAGTTTCAATAGTTTTAATAATTAATTGCTGTGGCTAGTTTCTTTAAAATGCAAAAGCTTTGTTGTTTTGTTTTGTTTTTTCTCCTTGCCCCGCAGCACAATAGATCAAAACGACTGAGGGTGAATATGTACAACTGATCAAATACATCTCCAATTTATGACATCTTAAAGCCCAAATACAGTGAAATCACAAAATTAATGGTATAACACAAGAATACAATCTGTCTGTATTGATTTATAGACTTTAAAAATACAAAAGAAATAATCAGAGGAGACCCATATGAATGGATTCTATTCAGAGTCACATATAAGGTGTCAATCATGAGGTAATAGCAATTATGAAGACCATATTTACCTATCATTACAGTACTTACGTGGGTTGCAGATACAGGTGTGATTATGTCTATAATTAAGTTCCTTTGGTTCACATCATGCCAGGAAAGGATCAAAACAAAGTGTGATCTGGTGACTGTTCAAAGGCTTTACCTTCTGTGGCAGTCAAGACAAACAAAGAGATGATGAATGAATAACTGGATATGAGAATTAGTCTCATACGCCGTGTAGTCCAGACTGCAACCGTGCTTCATCAATCATGGGACGGATGCTATAAAAATAAAGGGCCAACTTGTATTATACTGCAGCTTGATGAGGGAAATTATGTATCATAACACAGCGTCCTGAGTTCTCAATACAAAGTAGCTTCACCTGACAGGTCTGAAGCCTGCATTGTTTTACTTTTTTAGGGATGCACCAGTACTGTTACTGATATGGGGTATCAGGACGATACTGTTCAATGTTTACAGTTTTCACTGCTGCATGCACTAAAGATTTTATAAAAAATTTTTTGCAGTAGTTTAGGACTTGTTATTATGAGCTGGGATTGGCAGAAATCTGGAAAAGGCAAGAAAAAAAAGACAAAATTTGAAAAATACACCCTCTTCCTGCAGCTCCTGCCTCTCTGTCCTAAGCCCCTCCCACCAGACAACCATAAAGTAACTCAGTGTTTCACATTCTGTTTCACATTCAAATGTATGTTATCTTACGTTATTATACAGTTGAACGCAGCTTATTCGCTCAGCGCTTCTTGCCCTTTTTCTTTCTGTCTCTGTTTATCAATGAGACAAGAATTAACTAGCAAGCCACCTCATGGCCCGACTGCCCCCTCACCACTTGGGCTGGTGGCCAGCAGCAGCACAGGGTCTAACCTGTGCAACAGCAGCAACAGAAAGTTTGCTGATCTGGCAGGGGGTCAGAAATGTCGGTTGCCCAACTGGGGTCTGTCTCCGGAGCTGCTGCCCACTCTCCACCCAGTGAGGTGGTCCATAGCAGCAGGGCAGTGAGGTGGAGGACACATTGTGATTTGAGCCTCTAGCGAACATTAGCTACATAAATATAATTGTGAAGCCACAGTCATGAGCCTTTAGCTCCAGTTAGCAAAAGGCTAAACTATTAGGCGATAACTATTTTCTCTTCATCTTAGAAACGCCTCGTTGCTATTCTGACGCACATGCTCTGTTTCATTCCTACACATTTTTATGGATACATTTTCCAAACTTTACCATATTTTTTAAAATATTTTACACTATTTCCATGACTTTATAATATAGTAGTTTAACATGGGCAGGTCTGTATAGCGATACATCCACACAATATTAAACACACACTTCCCAGGTGTTTGTGGATAAGCAAACTGCGAGCAATTGCTAACTACTGTAAATTCACTCAGACATTCCCACCACCAACTAGCTGCATATGCCAATAGACAAAAAAGACACAGACGGGTACTGCGCAAAACGTCAAGGCCACATCCCTTTATGGGGGATAGACAACTGAAGACGCTTTAGATGTCAATGCAATTTGCCGTTGGAGACAACAGTCATGTACTGTAGGACTGTAACTGTACTGCAGCAGCATATTAGCAATCCATCAGTAGTAATTGTCCTCTATTAACAACAGCCAAAAGAATGTAGATATACACTTTTCCAAAAGATTCTGTTAATTCTAAACCATTTACAGACCTGGAGGGCATTTTATTGTTATTTTTCATTCATTTCTTCTAATTCATGATCTTGGGAATCCTGTTTTTATGAGATTTTTGCCCAATGACACCAAAATGAAACTGTGTACCCCAGCTTTAATGTTTGCATTTTGTTATAATTTTATGCAGCTGTTTTGTTTTTACTGGAAATTTAATTCCTGTTTAAGTCACTTCCACACGGTGACTTATTAATTAAACACAGGTATCTGTATTGGGACTGAAAAAGTCAGATCGGTGCATCCCTAATTTCTTTTAACAGCTTTTGGTGCAGACTTGAGTTTGAATAGTGCTGATCTCACCTGCTTAATATGCAGAAAGGTTTTCATGAATTACATCTAACATGCTCAGTGTGAGGGTGTTGTCAGGTGTGAATGAACAAAGGTGCCAATGTGCCATTATGACGTATATTTTATTATTGGATGTAGCTGATCATCTTGAGTGGAAACACTGTTTTATAGCATAGATTAAAGTTTAACATCTTTACGATCATAAAAATGATCAGACTACATTCACTATCCATCATTTTAATGGCTGACAAGTTCTTTAAGGAAGTCCTGGTACTCTATCTCCGAGAGGACACCGAAATGGGCACACATGTGCAAAACGCACACAAACATACTCTCTCTCTATCTAATACACACACTCTTCCTCTCTCTCACTGAAAAGACAGGACACCGATCACATTAATTGGTTCCTTGGGGAAATATAAAACCCAAGGAGTAGGTCTGCAAAGTCCAAGGCACTCAAAGTCCACCAAATAAGAAAATATATTTAAGCTGTCAGTCTATCAAATTAAAGTCATTTTATATGGCAGACTTTGGATCTTGTGTTTCGCTGCGAGCTGCACATCTTTTGTTTAGATAATTACATTAGATTTCAGCGCAGTTACAAACAGTGTTAGAAAATGTAGCTGATTAGATCCCTGATTGGTAATGCAGCATGATTAGGCAGTTTGCAGTTTCCTACCAATTATGAAATTTAAACCAACAGCCTTTATAGATGACAGATGCTCCGTGAATAAAGTCGCTCCCACATGCCACACTGAAGGCAAAATGCTTTTCATCAAACGGTGAGAAAAATTCTTTGAGGTCAATAAGTGCCAAAAGTCGCATCATGGTAATCAAAACACGGCCCTCCTCCCCATGAGTGTTAAGTAACCCCAGTCAGCGCTTGTAAACACATGACACACTAATGATGCACTGAGGAAATTAACCTGTTCAATGACTTTTGCAAACATCTCCTGCAAATACGAAGCATTAAATGTGTTCTTTGTCTTCAATATTGCCAGCATGCAACACTTAAATACTTTGACCCTCAGTGTTTCTTTTCCCCACTCGCAGCTTCTCCTCTGTCTCTGCATAGCAAAAGTGTTCAATATCTCCAAATACTGTTAAATGATCATCTTTTTCTGTAACAGTTTTTCATCCTTTTAATGTTAATTCATAGTTTATCCTTACATGCACCACAGCGAGACATATTTTTTTTCTGATCGATTTTGCCCACCCTCTCAGAGTCATTCAGTCAAACTCCTAATGCAAATAAAACAACTCTGAAGACCTCTAATCCAGTTAGCAAAGGTAACTCATCTCTATAAGAAGCTCACACTGTTTACCGTTTCAAATTTAATTCACGCACAGCATGAGAGCGAAGACGAGACAGGAGGGGGCGTTTTACTTCTGTTTTCTGCTTGTAAACAGTCACACTGCTTCCAGGTATGTGTCCCATTTCTGTGTCTTTGTCTCCAAAATAAATCATTCAACCAACAGCTACAGTTTTTTTTGTGATTATGTTAGAAAGTCTGCCTGTCAATCACAATCCATTCAAGTCAAAAACAATGCACTAACTTTTGAGTTTGTTAGACTATTCTGCCTGCTACAGGCTGTACAATTGAGCTGTGAATATGGCTTGGTGCGTACAATTACAGTACATAATTGCTGCACATGTCTTAAGTAGTAGTCACTCATAACATCTAGAGCGGGGGCGGGTTTAAAACTTTTAAATTGGGGGTAGGACAGATTCAATGAAGGGGACACATTTGGGAAATTGGTAAAAATGTGACGCCCTGCTTCTTGGCAATAATAAACTGTACATTATGAATAGTTACAATTAGTGCTGGGTGATATGGAGAAAATCAAAGATCATGATATCGCCAACAGAGTACCTCAATATCAATACTGTAATGATATTTTAAGGTTGATTATTAACACAAAAATATTTACACAATGGGATTTTTGATAAATAATCATCTGTAATGGGGATAAGCAGGCAAAGGCAAATAATAGAACAGCTAGAACCATCTAGTAAGTTCAGAAAATTACATCACTGTACTAAAAGGCCTTTAAAAGCAGGAAAAGACAACGCTTTCAATAATAAGATAACCAAAATCTAACACAATGTTTTGTCTCATATCATCATATCATAATAATATCAATACATTGCCTAGATCTAGTCCTTATGTTTATAAAGCGTAATAAGCGGGGTCCCTGCAGATCCTTTAAAAGTCTTAAGAGGCACTGAATCTAATCATCTAAAACTAAGGTATTAATTTGCATTAAAATGTGTTAAATCAATCTCTCAGAAGTCTTTAAAATATCAAGAGATGGTAAGACAGATTTCCTGAACCTTTTTTTTTTTTGACGCTGCATTGTAAAAGTTTTTTTATACTTCTGCGTATACTCGACGCAAAGTGCACGCAGTTGCTCCACAGTTGCTGTGTGCCATGTGTCATAGTTCTGCGTCCTGTTGGTCTATGTCGCTATGTAATTCCCCGCCAGAGCGCTTGGGGCGTGGTGTTCTCTTATATACCTACCTAGACTCTGTGACGTCTATGGTCCTTGCTTGTTCATTGTTTGTTTATCTTTCTGCTTTGCTCTAGTCATAGTGAAGATGGCAACTGAGAGAGAAGGACTGTTGCTGGAGCTCGAAATGATCGACATTGAACAACAAATGTTCTTATTTACAAATGTTACAATGACGACGAAGAGAGAGGCGACTGCTCTGATGGTCTGTAAAGGCGGGGTTGTGGTACTGCAGCAGGAAGTGAAACCTTGCGAAATGCCTGAAATGATGTAGTTTGAAGGACCAATCATAGCTCTTGTGGTCTGCGTTGGGTCTGCGTTGCCTCGACACGTGGTTACAATTTTTTGGAGGTGCACGTCACGTCTCTGCATCGGTCACAGAGGGACGCAAAGCTTCTACAAAGCCCTCTGCGTCGTAGGTATGCAGAAGCATAAACCTGCTTAACAGTCATTGGTAAATTCTTCCAAATGCCTCTCACATTAACGTCACCATATTAGAACAGCAGAACCAGCAACACCCATGTTTTGTTTCCAGCCAGGATGCTCAGAGCAGAGGATCCACTGTCCGCTAACTAGCTGTCAATGTACTCTAGACAACATGGTGAAATGCAAATTCGGTGAAAATTGGCTATTTAACTAAAATTCCAAAAGGCATGGCGGAAACCAGAACAAGGCATACCAGGCTACAGTGTTTTATGCAAACAGTTTTTCACACTCAGCATGATGAGGATCAAGGCAGAGGAATCCTGCATGTCAAGAAAACTCGCCAACAAATGTCAGGTATTTCCCAGTTCTGTTTTTCCCTTGTCTCTGCCACGACATGAAAAAGTATCTTATTTTACAACAGCATTTAGGCAAAATTTTCCCTAACCATACACAGTTGCTTTTTATTATGCAATTGGTCTTTAATTTCATTCTGAGTGGCTTTAAAAAGTCTCAAAAATTCTTAAATCTAACTTGCCTTAAACTGTAGGATAAATATTGACAGATTATGAGACAATGAGCCCTCGCACACACACATGTAGAATCCTTCCATCTAATGCTGCGAAGAAGCAAGACTCCCAGACTGACACAAAACGTTTAGTGTCTCTTTGTGGTCTTTTTCATCTCTCTGTGGATGTTCTCCCAAAAATGTTACATCATATCATATGGAGGTTGTGATACTAACAAGCCAACCCACAGTATGACCTTCTGACCCTGGTGGGGGGCGCACCAGTGGTTGGCCATCCCTCTGGCCTCGCCTCTGATCTGGAGACTGTTTCTAACTATACACTCTAAAAAACAACACTAAAAAGCAAAAGACTACAAGAAATGATAGAAATCAAAATGATGTCAGCATTGTCCTGTCATGCTCATAAACAAACTCAAAGACCTCTCGCCCCTCAGAGTCAACTCACACTGTCACTGGTTAATGTCTCTACTAACTCTAGGGACTGATTGGGGAACTTTTTTTCTCTGCACCCAATTGCCCCTCAGCGACTGAACAAACATTTAAGTGTACAATCATCTGAAGTGAAAGCCAAGAGGACAAGGAGCAATCAGATGATCAGTCCAGGATGCATCTACACATTGATGTTGTGTGAAGGTCATCCCTTAATCTTCCTTCACACCACAGCCGACTGCATTGTCGTGGAAACGTCTGATGGATGATTTGAGCAAGCCTATTGCTTCCCGTTGAGCCAGCTCTATAGAAGCCATATAGGGGACAGGCTGCAATGCTCCTGAGTGCTTGATGGCTGATGGGCAACCCCCACAAACATCCAGCTGACACAAATAACAAGGTTATCTTGGTCAGCATCAGACAGTGTTCCTCTAATCACAGGAATGCAGAGACTTCTGTGACCAAATGTGTCACTTGCTAACATTATCAACTTAGATTGGATGGTTATTTTTGCCACTTTTCTTAGACAGCAACTTGAGAAACAGGCTTTCATGTTAATCTACAGATAGTCTAAGAAAAAAGAACCTCCCTTTTAAAATAAATATCCTCTTCTTTTTGCTTAAGATATTTAGTTTTAGCTAGTCTGCTATGTGTAATAGAAAAGGCATGTTTCAATAGAGGATCATAAGTGCTATATCGTAGGCAACTGGACTTGCTTGAGTTTCTTGAAGATGTTTCACCTCTCATCCAAGAGGCTTTTTCAGTTCTAACAGACTGGTGGGAAGTCGCAGGTAGGTCGTTGACCCACCTGGCAATCATGTGTGTTGTTAGGGGCGTTAAGCTGTCTGAGGAGGGATCTCAAGACTGCATTGTAAGTTGGTGATAAGTGGTTGTCGTAAGCCATCTCCCCTGTTTAATGATGACTATTCCAGTTTGATGTAGATGGCTAGATGGCTGGACCTACCCACATATCAGATATGTGGATGACACCTGGGTCATAATCAAAACGAAGAAAGTGGAAGCCTTCATAAAACACATCAGGACAATATCAGGACATTACAAAACAGCTAAAACATCAAATCATCCAGTATTTTAAATTCAGTTTGACTCAAGCATTACACTTAAAATGGTATTTCACTGCTGGAAAGATGGTCTTCTCAAAAAACTAGCCGATTATGCAGAAGAAAGACACACATGCTTGAAATTGGTGCTGTGACCAAAGGAAATGGAGAAAAAGGGCTGTGGAATTTGCCTTTGCTCAAGAGGTAGAAAACCTATTACTACCAGAATGCACTGCACCGAACCAATAAATGCTCCTCCTGGTGGGTGACACAATGCAAGCTTGTCCATTTTTTTTATTTACACAAGAAACAATATGGCAGCCAGCTGGTAACAAACAATATAGTATTACAGTTAAACTGTAAGCTAAAACATGTTTCTGAAAACATTTTAGGTGTGAAATAGGCAACACAGAATCTTTGTTCATATTTGATCAACACTGCTTGATTTTACCATTTGATATCAGTATTTTCAGCCTCCATTTTCACAATACAGGAAACAATATGGCGCCCACTTCCTGTTCACAGATTCTCATGTTACATCCCAGCAGTGCATTAAAATATTGTTCTGAAGACATTTTAGGGGAGGGGGCTCGATATCTCTCCTGATCTGCTTCTCTACTCTTTGTGTCCATGGTGACGGGCATACAAAAATGCCAAAGTACAATCTGTAGTTTGAGTAACAGCCCAAGAGCCAGCGTCATCTAAAAAATGCATCATCGAGCGGATTTGATCTGACAGATGAGCAAGGAGATCTGGCGCACCATTGTTCATTTACACACACTGCCCACATTGTTATGATGCAAAGCTGGTTCAAAATTGACAGTGTCCCTTCAAGTACAAATCTGAGTTATTTGTACTTTATATTTCTACTCCACTACATTTCATCCTTTTACATACTGCTATATTTTGGCATAAATACTTTTTTTCTTATTTAACATTTGCTGATTGTATCAGAGATATGTTGTGGCGTGGATATTTAATTCTCATTTATAATGAAGAATAAAGCTACACACGTGATTGTGAATGATCATTTCCATTTCCTGCAATAACAGCCTCTTGACTCAGCATGCAGCTGTTGTGACAGAAGGCTTTTATCACACAACAATGCCGGCATCTGCTTTATTATTGAAGTTCTGTGTCTTTGCTGCCTGAAAGACGGCAGCAAAGACACAGAACTCAAACTCCCCACTTTTTTATTTTTGAGACTTTTAATTGTTCTGTTACTGTGCGACAATCACAACTGTAGTGAGCGAGGCATCAAGGCCTCAACTGAGCCTCTTACAGGGACCATAAGCTCACAATATCAGAGAGTGCGGATTCACAAAGTCAAGCTTAATTCAATGAGAAGATAGATGCTTTAAAGAGCAGCTGAGAAGGGCAGGTTGTAAATAATAGGGAGACTGACTCATCAATAAATGCATCAGTCTTACAGTATGTCTAGCCTTTGCAACCCGAGGATGACCTTGGTTGTTTGTACTGCGGGGATCAAAGGTCAGTTTTGTGAGAAAATAATTAAGTAAAACGTCTTTTGATTGCTATTGACTTACAGTGTGGAAACTGCCAGAATGCCTCTAATGCATCTCCTCATACTTAAAAGCCTTTAAGCACCTCTGTCAAGATGCTGAATAGCTTTTAAGTGTTGGCAAGAGAGCAACTTTGCTTACCTAAGCACATGTGTCTTGTCATGATTAAAGAGCGCAGCATGTTCCAGAGTGTCGATGCAATGGCTGTTCACAGGCTTGAATAGAGTTACTTCATTTCTAATCAGTGAATCAGTTGACTAAATCTACAGATTGTCAGTGAGAAAGTGAAGATAGGACAGTGTTACCATAGAAACTGCTTCCAAACTTGGAGCAAACATACTAGCATCCACTTATAAAAAATGTGCCAGCATTCACACCATTAGCAGGCCACAGTGTACCATAACACTCATATTGGAGAGCGTCGCTGCATACTTGACATAGTGTTCATTGACACTATCCGAGCCTTTAATATGATGCAAATTATTCAAAGAGCCTGATTTCCACCCAGTCATTTAAATGCAGTCTTGAAAAGGCCTTGGTGTAAGTGCTTTACACAATGACTTGCAAAAGGGACCCTGAAACAACTAACATGATAAATTAATTAAGACTCACAGTGTTTGTAAAGAATCCCACTGAGTCACTTGTGTTTCTAGCTTTGTGGCTGATTAAACAATGCAGTTGTTTGGAGAGAAAAAAAAAAGTGTCCTTTACAGAGAAGATTGATTGCAGAGCAACAAAGCAAGGCAGAACGCTGGACTTTCAAAGCAATAACTGAACTGAGCCACATCAACTGGAAAAAATCACTATATTTGGTGTGCCCAGAGCAATGAAGTCAGTGTTGCACTGTGCCAAGTTTTCAGAGTGCTGTTACCAAATACTACAGATCATGATTCAGATCGGATGCAGGACCTTTCTTGGCAGCTTGCTTGCTGCTTACAGCAGCGAATCAGAAACATATCAATATTTACCTGGATAAGTGCCATGCTGAGAGTTGATGTCTCTGAACAACAGCCAGATGAATATGAACATCTTGTGAATATAACTTATTTCTCCCAACAGCTCACAAGCAAATGTCCTGGTGGCATGAACACTTTTGCGAACATACTTTTTTAATGATTATTATCCAGGCTGACAGCTGGCGAGAAAAGTGGTCCATTCCCAGCTGCAGAGCATCAATCTGACGCCCCACCTGTTGTCTCTTCGCTCACGCCCTCCATTGCTCATTAAACAGCGCTGTCTTTCAGGCCGAATCAGCTCAGCCTGGTGATCACCCACTGTGAGACCAGAGCACAGAGAGAGAACGGATCTGGGGTGCCAGATTGTCAGGCCTGTGAGGTGTTATTCCTCAAATAAATATGGAGATTATGTGTAAAGCCTGTGTGCCAATTATGCTTTCCCACTTCTTTAGTGAGACCACTTGGAATCTGTGTGAAGCTATGCACAATGAATACAATATACAATCAGGGTCTCTTGCGATTTGATGAATACGTGCCATATAGAACGGATAGGAACTAAAGAAGAGCTTGAGGTTAGCTAACAGTGTAGGATGTTTTTACCACCTTCAGTGCATATCATTACTAAACCAAGGTCAGAACTTCAACCACTGAAAATCAGCAGAATTTAGCATTACAACTAGTGATGTCAGTTTTGGTTAATTTTGCTTTTAAATAGCTTGACACCCATTAACTGCTAATTAACCAGTTCATTTTCAAGCAAAAAAAATTGTGAAATGATTTCGATTTCCATTGACTCAGTGAGATTCAGCGCTGCATCTCAAAGCGATTTTAATGTTTTGTGTCGTAAATGTCTTGCCTTTTTTGTTTTCTGTTGGTTTTGCTAACAGACGGGCGGCTAGCTGCATTAACACATGGAAACATTGTGACCACTGCCCACCCTTAGGTCTTCCCAGGTAGCACTGGTGAAAAAACAGCTTCATTTTAAGGTGCAAAGCCACTTTAGCATCATCAAAAATAGTAGCACCGCTAGCCTTGCTGATGCTGCTAATGGTGCTAACAGAGCCAACGGCGATAACATGGGTAATGTTAAAGGGAGTTTAAGGGTCAAGATTGAGCTGTCACTCACTGGATTGAGCGGAGGGGAGACCTGAGTGTGGACACCATGTTTCCACAGCAATGCTGTTGGGCTGGGTAACATTACTCGCGGTAATCACCAAATGAGCAGTGCTCCTAGCTAGATCCCACCAGACCCAGCTGGTGCACAATAAACTGAAAACTAGCAAAATTAACTCATAGACCGACTTGCGGAACTGGTCAAAAATATTATCAGTATCTCTAGTTGACATCCCTAATTAGAACTAGCAACAGTGTCCACTGGATTTAGATCTGTCAGTCCTGTCTTATTGTAAAGTCTCCCTACACAGAAACAAAACTCAGCTGCAGCCTGTCAAATTCAGTTAGATTGATCAAAAACTGAAGCAGGCACCATTGGAACCAAATTATTATCATCAGCCATCTTGTACTCAGTAATTTGCCGCAGCTAAATAATAATAGAGGTGCTCCCTACGTTAGCAATTTCAATAAATGGATTTCTGCCCTTCCCTAAGATGAGTTAAGTCTGCAATATGAAAACAAAACAAACAGAAAGTTCAGGTGTTCCAGCAGTGCAGCGGAGAAGAATGAAGAGAGCGCATTGCTTTAATATTGTTCTGTGCACAGAAATCTCAGTAAAACTCAGCCTCATTTAGGAGAATTTTACAAAGAAATGTGTAGAAAGAAGACAATTTGTAAGAAATAACAAGATTAAGGCATGCTTATTATTCAGTATATCCTGTATAATGTTCATTTTTAGGGAGGAGTGGTATTGGATTTAGTCTGTTGTCGGCTTGGAAGCTTCCATTTAAAAAAAGAAAAATCAAAATTTGGGTGCTCTCCATAACCTGTCTGAATATAGAATCTCTCCTACCACTTTAGGCAAAATACAGGTGCCAAGGAGCTTCAGATTTACAACCTGCTGACAGAACCACCGGCAAATTCCACATACACCTGAAAGAAAAGAACGCAAAACACGTATGCATGTTTGCATATGTCATTATGTAGCAGAGAATCAAAATCATAAGGCTCAATAAAATTATCAAAATGATAAAAGAGAGCACAGAAACACCTTGACAGTGATGTATGGTGTACAGCAGTTTCTGCTGCCTTTACTGAGGTGTGTGTGACTTACCAGTTTCCTGTGCATGGTTTTGATCATGCAAGTTAAATCATATTATTGAAGTAAATTATAATTCACCCCTCCACACTATAGCCTATGTGCAGGCTAAATCCATATACTACATCACAGTGGGACAGAGGCAATCATTGCATGTCCTCGCCTCCGTATTTTTTGCTTGTTGAGTGTTTGATTGGAACATTGCTGCTGAATCAAGAGGCTGGCTGATTATCACTATAAAGGTATGCATTCGGAAAAGCAATTTGCAGGCTACCATGCAAGTGAGCGACTAAACTGATTAGCCTGCAGTTACACGGGAAAAAAAGGATCTGACCACTCAAACTTTAAATTTATGGGCTTTTTGAGTTTTATGATCTTCTTCTTAAGTAGTTCATTACAAGAGCCAGAACAAATGGAGAGAATCATGGCTCTCTCGTGGTCAAAGTGCTATTCAGAAAGCTGATGAATACCAAAGTCTCATGATGTCATGGCAGGAAATAACCTGCAAAGAAGGGTGGAGCAGAGTGCTCACCTCATGATATATTGTACCCAAATCTCTGCTCACTTGCACTCGCTGTGGATTTTCATCAGTGAAATACACCTGATGAAATACAGTTTCTTTGCACATTGATGTATGTAGCAGTGCACAAAACAATAGAGGAAGAGCATGCTGTTTTCTTTTTCTTTCCTTGGCTTGGAACCTCTTGTCACTGATTTGATACAGAAAGCGAAGGCACCTTATGACCTGGGAGTGATGAATACTGCCTCCCTCCAGAGGACACGTCACACTGGGAGTAGACAAGTACTGTAGATGCTTTCAGAGAGGGGAAAACTTTCTCAAAGCAGACATACCTTGCAGTACTAGATCACCTCCTGGGAAAATGAGAAGTGTTTAAGAGGAATATAAGTAAGAGCTGTCTGCGCTGTAGCCATCCGTTCTTCAGCTAATAGTTTTACTGTATCATCTTACAGTCTTAAAGTAAGGACTGCAAATATAACTCCCTGTCACATTTAAATAGAAGACCACCACTCAGGCCCTTCAATATCCTCTGTGGATAGCAGGATGAACTGCAGGAAGAAGCCTGAGCAGTGAATATTACTACAGTGTATACTGTATGTTTTATTCGAGGACAGGGCCTCCCTCGAGGGCCAGAGTGCCTATTAGCCCTGCGGGTGTGCCTGCTCAGACTTCAATCCTATCTGCCGCAGGCACAGTCCCTCTGTCAAATCCTCTGTGTTGTGCCTCCGGTCCCTCCTCCAGGGAAGTTTTCAAAGAGGTACATCTGTTATGTCACAGCAATGCCAGTCCTTACACGATGATGAACTTGTGTTTTTCTTTGGAAATGATCGAAAGCATTTCCACCACTGACTAAATCTCCCACATCACAACCATTACTGTGATGATTCCTCTAATTGTAATATTACTACATATAAATTTGACTTGAGCAGCCTTATTCATGTGGGAGCTACAAGGTTTTTCCATTAATCAATAATAAATTCAACTTGCCAGCATTAATTATGTATTTAAGTGAGAGTATAAGTCATCTCTGTAATGGGGAAAAACATATTCCTGGAAATGCGTGGGAGACAACCCTTCAATATAGCAATGTAATGCAAAAATTGGGTTTATTATAATTACAATAATCACAGCGGAAAAGAGGTTGAAATTTCAATTAATTTTCCTTGATAGTCCTCTAAGATATGAGCCTGATTAAAAAGTGTAATCCATTTTGACCAGCGTATAAATCCACATCAGAGGACGTGGATATGTCCATGAAGAAAAGTGCACACTGTGGTGAACGTTGGGTTCTGCACCCTGTTATTAGAGGTTCAAGCTTGACTAACTGTATCCTTTTCTGTCTAATCTGATTTGCTAAACTAAATGCTTATGCCTAGTGCTACGTGCCAGTGTCACTGTACTTATAATTAAAAAATGTTAGATCTTTCACTTTTCATTATTCTTGCTATTTAGGGATTTTCAGTATTCCCATTTGGCTGATCTGATCTCATTACAAAGATATACAGTGTGAATGACTCTGGCTGGACTGACACTGAGTACTGCATACAACTACATCTCAGGCACTGTGCTATTAATAAGTGGAACATGTAAATGAACCCTGGCTATATTGATTAATTCACTGAATTAATGTACACAGTATAATCCATAATCTTGTATGCAACACACTTCTAACGTTGCTTAAGAGACAGTGCCACTATAAGACTGAAGTGGACTCACTTATGTTACAGAGCACATATAGTTCAAAGCGTACTTATCTTTTCCACATTAATTGCCTGTGTGAAACCTGCAATAGAAATGAGAAAAAAAAATGTGTCATGAGGCGTAAATCTTTTATGTGGACAGTGTTCAAAGTGGTGACACTGTGCAGCTTCTATCATACAAAGAGCACAGGATGTCTCAGTCGTTAAAAATGAAACACAGACTAAAAGTACGTCACTCGCTGGTGGCCGGCATGTACATCAAAGCTTTTAAAGTTTTTTGTGTCTGAATACATCAGTGAGTAAAAGCTCATAGATTGGAGATGGGTCCTGCAGGCGATCTTGGCTGTCGTCCTGCAGCTCGGACTGCAGCCAGGGTTTGGTCTGAGGCGGGGGCTTGAAAGTTTGAAGGGACCTCCCATAAGAGAGAGACATTTGAACTTTTGTTGCAATTCTGCTTCATTGATTAAAAGTTGAGTTTTCTGGGAGAATGAACTTGCTGATACGATGTGACTTTGTACTCTTGTCCCAGCTTTCATCAGAAGTTTTTTCCCCTGGAATAATTCTCAACTCGTCAAAGTGTGCAAACTTGCAGTTTTGTCCAACAGTTGACAGTAGTGACTATAGATGACTCATTACGGGCTACTGCCAATGTTGTGTATGAACAAGCTAAAAGAGCGCTGTTCATTGAACATGGCCATATTTTTGATGAACGTTGAAGTGAATGCATCCACTTTGCAACTTGCAACAAGACCTGGGCGCAGAGACTCTGCCTTTTATCCCTCTTTACCCCCACCTACTTATGTGTGTCCGAGGAAAAATAAAACAACACTTACCCGGCATTAATGTGTTGTCATAATCTTCACAATGAGTTTGCGACTAGGAAAATTCACATGAATGCCTATTTTGCTCACATGTAATTTGTAATATGGTATTAAGCTGTAACCGTTAGCTGCTGTCCACGTAGAGTGACCTATGCTGTGTCTCAAATCGCATACTTCTGTACTTACACTTACTATTTTGAGTGCATAAGTGCGTTCACACTGAGAAGTATGGAAAAATACAGTGCACTATGAGTACCCGGATGGTGCACTCAAAACCGTCAAGAAGTTGACTGTGGAACTATGGACACTTCTCGCCCTCAATGGTCGCCATCTTGGCTGCGTAGTGGAAGGGGAAAGACCACTTTTCAAACTGGAAATAGCGGCCGAGGACTGTGCGACCGTGAACGTCGCTGCATTGTACAAATACATGTGTTTTTTGCACTAAGCACCACTATACTGTTGTCAGGTATAAGCCAGCAGTATGTTTGTTGGCTTAATTTAGCAGTCTGTAATGATTTGGTACCGCAAACGATAACGCGAATGCCAATGCTAGTTCGCTAACTAGCTAATTTGCGGTCGTCACGTCCGGTGTGTGCACAACAGCCGTGTTTGGTTTGAGACAACACTACCCTTTCGAAAATTTGCGCACTACGCCAATGAGTACATAGTGAGCACAGTATACTACATAGAAGTATACTTACGGAAGTATGTGATTTGAGACACACCTCTAGACTAGTTGGAAAAGTTGTGTATTAGCATTACTTAGGTGCAGCAATGTTTTAGTAGCTTCACAGGATGTACTGATGCAGCACAAGTCAGGGACAAAATCTCTGTAGCTTACTGTAAAGCTTTAAACTGTTATCAACATATTTGAAATGCTCTGAGTAATAAAACACATCTTTCTGTAACATCCATGTTGCCTCCACATTATGACTTAAAGCTCATGAACATGCTGAAGACAGAACGTCTTTCCAACTCAGAAGTGGGGTCATTCAAGGAGCATATGAATGCAGCATTTAAAGTATAGCAATAGCTTGCAGCTGCACTTTTGGAGTGGAAGATGCACAGTCCTGATAGTCGTTAGCTTGCCAACACTTGGCAACGAGCCAAAAAAAGTTTCTTGTTTGTTGTTTTCCCCTCAAACAATTTCCTCTTCCACTCCGTAAATCCACTAGCAAACTGGTCGACACCAAGGCCGTCCATCCCCGGCAGCACACCCGCCAGATTATGGAGGCAACAGCTGTGTTCCCGGAGCTTTGCTAAGCTTGTCTATTAGCATCAAAAGGCATCACTTGGTTTTGTTTTTGTTGGCTAAATTTTGCATTAAGTCAAAGTAAACTTGGGCTTCTTATCCTATAAAGATATCATAATAATGTTTATCATTTCTTGTATACTATTAACATATATTAATAACTTTTTTAAACAGAAATGTAAAACATTTTTCCCATATTCCAATTCCAATGTCTTAATATTATTAAGGATGGCTTTCTGTATCATGCTCTCTACAAAACTAAAATCATAACTCATTCAGCCATAGCGACTGCGATGAAGACAGTGGTGGAGTCAGCTCACTTGAAAGCATTTGAAGTCTGCATTTTATGTATTTACAACTGCAGCATAATTTGGTTAATACAGGCTCAATTAAATTTCCACTGCATCTGCATAACAGGATACATTGTTCAAGCAGTCATACATATACTTGGCTTGGCTTTTAAAAGTAATCTCTGTCTGTGATTCTCAAGAAGTGTACAGTAATGAATTTAGTCTGGGAAGTGGGCAGTGACAGTAACAGGGGGCAGGGGATGGATGTGTCGGTAGGAGGAGGTTCTACTTAAGAATAGCTCAAAATTCAAATTGTGAACTATGAATGGGAGCTAGTATATTTTAATCTGTGTGAACTGGACTTTGAGCTCACTCTTGTGAAGTGTGAACTTGCACAACAGTGGCTGGAGCCTCGCCAGGTGTGAGCTTCATGAATATCTTCATCTCTGAGTGTAAACAATACAATGAAGCACACGCAAGAGATGAAGGGCCATCATTTTTGAGACGTTCGCTAAGAATTTCTAAAGAGGACTGAAGAGGTCAGGTGACCTTTTTGCGTCAGACACCTGTTATAGTAAAATGACCCCTGCAAATGGACTTAGTGGGCTTATGTTCTGTTTGGGCTGTGGAGAAAAGATTAAAGATACAGCCTCACATGCCATTGGTTCATTTATGGTCGTGTAATAATAGCGTGTAGTATCACAGAGGCCAAGGCCATGTGTTGATCATTTTAATGTTGTTACCCTTTTTTTTTTCTTCAGAAATTTAACATGACGTAATTAAAGGCTTCTGTAATCCCTGTGAAACAAATTGTAATAAGATTAAAGTGTTTTGTTAAACTATCTTGAGCTCATTACAACCTTTAGTTTCTCTTAATCTGATTATTTGCACAAAACATTTACTATCAAACCATTAATTTGCTTAAACATTGTAAACTGTAACCTCTGCTGTGTATTATCTTATCATTATCTGTGTCTGTGTATCATCTTTAGTTTTATCTTTCTTGTTTTTAAGATCCCTGCAATATCCTTAATTTAAAATAAGCATATTTTATAACAAAACGACCCAAGAAAAAGTGTTTTTGCTTCCCTGGATTTTACAATACAAAGCCAGCTGCCTGGGTGTGCTATAGAAACAACTGCCCTGCCATGATTCATTTGCATTTATATGCATCACAAACCATGCAAGCCCCAACCACATGAGGCTTCCTAATATAAGACACATACCATGTTACCACAATGTCCTCAGACTGAATCTGACTGAGGGCCTTTGTCACGTGTCATGGCTAGGATTTTCCCCGTGTCGTTTGTCACTGTGAACTTTCAGAAAATAAAGCAAAACGGCACTAAATAATATAGAATAGTGATTGCATTTTAATACAACTTATATGATTTATGTTACAGCAGTGTATATGAGCATCTTTTTTCTAGTTTCAGCTGCAAGGTACAGTTTAAGGCCAGTTAGATTTCAGACTTTTTAAATGCCTCTTGGAATGAAATTGAAGACCAATTTTACATAACAAAACCTGAAGGAAAAAGGACACAATGACCGCCATCAATGGGCTAATGGACAATTTTAAGTTAAAGTTAATGCAAGAGGTGTTCAGTAAATTACACTTTACTTCCATAAGGGTGACATGACACTGTCATAACTAAGACATGACACTGTCATGAACTTGTCATAAACATTATGGACATGTCATAAACGTTTATGACTGCTGTCATTAAGTGTCATTCTGTTTTTGTAATGACAAGTTGACATTGTTTGGGTTGTCTTGATTATGACAACTTGACATCAATTAAAGTGACATTATCAGAAGTTGTCTTTGTCATGACAAGTTGACATTAAATTTGTTTGGGATGTCCTTATTATGACAACTTGACATTAACCAGGATGACATTACCAGAAGATGTCTTTGTCATAACAACTTGACATTAACAAGAAATGTGTTTATGACAAGTTGACATAATGATTGATACAAAGACATCTTCTGGTAATGTCATCACCCTTATGTAGATACCTTCAGGTAAAGTGTTACCATCATTTTTTTTAAATAGACAACAATTATTTTGAGATTTTGCTATGTAATGCAAAAGAAAAAACAAAATTCAGAAAATCCTACTTGCCATGTCTTAGCATTTTTAAGATTTATGACAGAATGATTAAGACATAATAACAATTAAGGCCTTATTTTTTTATTAATTAATTCAGAAGCACCACTGTCCATTGCATCCGGTCATCACACTGTATCCAGTAATTACTCTGCGTCATATTGGAGGTTTAAATTTCGCTACTGCTCACATGAATGACATTATAGTAGGACACACAGCCAGCAGTGGCTGTGAGCAAGAACACATTATACTGTGCCGTAGCGTTTATTTTTTCATGAGTCTTGGAATTTATGCTCGTAGTGAAATACAGTACATGCAGAATATTTTATGCATGGTTCACAATCTCAGCTCAGCTGTTGAGTGATAGCGTTTCTTACAATGCATATGTGGCCCACATTCAAAACAATGCTCCGTTGTATTTTTTGTAATATTATTCATGCACATCACTGCTTGTGTTTGCAAAGAAGACACAGAAGATTTAGGCGGATTTACATCTCACTCGACAGGTTCACATTCACAACTTTTTTTTTTTTTGGTCGTATTCTTGTCATTCGGCGCGTGGCATTTTGTGAACTGCCAGTCGTGTTGGTTTTTAGCAATAGTTAAGTATGAGAAAACAGGCTCTTGTGGAATTACACAACAAGTCCTCTCACAAAGCTGGAGAGATGCCAATGGCAGCTTTGAGGGACCAGCTGAACCGGGCTTCTCTTCTCTTTTTAATGTGCTCTGGATACACAGCCATGAGCCATCACACTTCCCCGGGTAGTCTGCATATACTCTCCTCCATTTTTTGTCCTCTGGGTTTGGCCTCTACATCCATGCAGTGTCTGACTTTACCCCAAAACACCAGAATTGGTTTTAAATGGACAAGTGGGAGAACCACTCACCTCCTTATATTGTTTTTATTGACTCAGACAGTTGTAAAGCACAGAGTGAGAGACTTGGAGAGGAAACAGAGGCAGAGGTGTCAGATATAGTACTGGAGGTACTTTGTCTGAGGCTCGTCAATAGATACAGTGACAGGGACACCCCAGCAGCTCATCTGGTAAAGCGTGGCCTGTGGCAGTGGCACGGGCTCAATTTCGACCCACGGCCCTTTGCTGTATGTCATTACTTTTCTCTCCCCCTTTTCCTAAGTATCTGTACTGTCTCATAAAAGGGAAAAAATATTTAAAAAAATCTAAAACATAAAATATAAATACTGTGACAATGTATTTTTGTCAAATGTATATTTTTCTGATATCAAAACATATACCACAGTAACTGCAAATATCACATATAAAACGGTCAAATTAAAGGACAGCGCAAATGACTATGTTGCACTGTTTAATTTACAAAGCTTTTAATTTCAAGTTTTTTGGCATTGTAGCAATTTTCATCACACATTGGACTCCATCACAACACAGTCAAATCTGAGCACACAGACACAATACACATATATTTAGTTTCAGTGTGATTTACACTGTCTGAGGATATTATTATCTCTGATATCAGCAATAAACATTCATAAATCTTCTTAAAAATCATTTATAATCCCAGAACTTGGCTGAGGATTACTGTGTTTTATTGATGATGTTTTCTTTATGATCAAAGTTATCCAGTTATAGCTGTCTCTGCTCTTTGTCCATAAGTGCATTGCAAACAAGAAATGCTAATTTCTTACTCTGCTAATTCAGCATACTTTCAATGGTGGCAGTTTGCCAGAACTTCCCGTTTATGTCCCTCCCAAAATATGGCCAAAAAAATGTGGCATTACACTTATAAAACCTATCAATATACTTTTGAAATGACTCAAGCTTAGAACGTCCCATCAGCATGGTCCAAATCTACACAGGTATTGTTGGAAACAGGTTTTTACCTGCTTCATTCATTCGTTTCTCTCCTTCAGTCAACATCCAAAAATGAAAACGCAAAAACACAACTGAAGCACTGTCGAGAGCATGCCAAACCAACAGGTGGCGAATGGCGATATAACTGTAACTCCAAGGCAAGCAAAGAAAACGGAGAAGATGATGGCCAATCAGAAGTGCGATAAAAAGGTATTACTGGAGGTTGCCTGGAGCAGTGACCTCCATAGCACGTTCTGACGTCTCTGCTCCTCAATGTAGTGAAGGAGTAACTGTAAATTTAAGTGTATGCATGTAAAAAGTCCTGTTAGCAAGGTTCGAACAAGCGCTATTTTGGCCACATCTGGCATAAAATGTTGCCTCATTTGCAACGCCTCACAAAGGAGATAACGGCGCGTGACTCTGACATTACAAGCTGAAAACTGAACGTCAACACTTTAAAGAAGTTCCTAAAAATATCAACGCTGGAGAGAGTTTTACGAAGGGTTTGTTTCCAGTGATGTTAAACACAGTTTGCATGTGAATGAAACGCAAAGATGAAACTACATTTTAAAATATACTCGTGCACATGTGGACCAGGCATGACACTCTCTTCCATCCATATATACTATTCATATATATATTTGTATATATTTAATATGTATAACAGGAGCCACACTAATATTGATATCATCCTACTTGGCAGTCTGAGGGTAGTCTTAAAGTCACTGAGAGATGGACAAATAACTTCCTGTGAATTTCGAGATTCACTCTCTTGTCTTGTCCATCACAATTAGTGCCCTGCTGAATTGGTTTTTAGCTCCTATAAAATACGTGTTTATCTGGACATGTATTAGAACTGCCAAGCACTTTGATTGCACGGAGTGTATAGCAAACCAAGGCCACACAAATGTCCTGCCACTCCCGCGAGCTGTAAGCTCTCCCATGCACTGCTCTGAATTACCTGTCAGCATCGATTACAGGGAGTCAGTGTGGATAGGATCTTGGATTTTCTCTCCCTCAGAATTAAGATAAGCTCCTGCCTGCCTGTTTGAGATGCCCCTTGTTGACCCACCTGTTGAGTGTGATGTGAGATGTGTGTTCTGCTGCTGTGGCCATATTATCCCCCCGCTCCACACACATGCGCTCACGCCGAGCTGGCAGCACTCACTGTCCTCATCTGTTCATTTCTCCACATCGCCCCCCATTCCTCGTCTCTTTGTTTTCACTCCTTGTTTTTCTTCTCTCTTCTCTAACCCCTTCTGCTAAGCTATCTGTCTGCTTTTATTCAACCTCATCTCTCTCGCCACACCTCGTTGACAGCGAATTCCAAAGAGAATGTCCTATTTCTGCCGTTATCCAAGCAGAAATAAAACATTCTGCTCATTTAGTTTGTGAAATTGGAAATATATAAATTTAAATAGGCCATTTCCCAATAGTTAGGGCACACCATACTATCTATCACTCCTTGGGAAAACAATAAATGTCTACTTGTATGTAAAAATATTTACCCATTCAAATCTAAAGTGATACTTCCCTTTAAGTCTGTCGTTTTATTATCTAACACTCATCCTGTTTCAATGGTGGCTGTTCACGTGCATTACAATGGATATCAATTGTCATAGGCTGTCACGGCAGAAAAGAAGCATAAAAATATTCACAGTAAGATTTCACTGACAAGTTGATGGCAAAATAATAACTATCACACACGGAGGATTTAAAAAGACACAAGATGTTGACCCTGTTTGTGGTTGACTGGAAAGAGTCTTAGAGCTCTGGGAGGTTTTTATAGATGTTTTTTATTCTTTTTAGGAATCAACATACATTCAAGCTGGTGGTGGAAAGAAACTATGTCCATTTACTCAAGTACTTGTAATTTGCTCAAGTATTTCTCTATTGTGCCACTTTATATCTTTACTTCACTACATCTCAGAGGTGGATATTGCACTCCTTGCACTAGTTACTAGTTATTTTGTGGATTTGGATGAATAATACAAAACATAATCAACAGCTAAATTATGATGTAATATTATTAATTAGGATGAGACTTTATTAATCCGCAGGGCTAAATTCTCAAGCTACCCAGCACATATATAAAGTAGTTTGCCTCCAAGCTTGTTAATTCCTTTTATCAATGCTTTCATATTTTTCTGACAGCTGTGCATTGCAATTCGACATGAAACTTGTGCGTCTATGCTGCTGGAAAATTGCAAAAAGGTGTAACGACAGAGCGGAAGACACGGTCCAAGGCATGGCTTCATTTCACAAGAAAGATGACAACAGTGCTGCTGTAATGTCTGTAAAATGATAATTTTTTAGTAAGGGTGAAACACCTCTCTGCGCAACATTGGCTTAAACTTCCAGGAATGTCACGTACGTGACACTCTATGCACCATCGCCACCACTTCCCAACCAAGCAGCACATCTGATCCCAAGGATAAATATCCCTATGTTAGAATTACATTAGTGCCGCACAGGCAGGCTTAGCAGATTTTTTTCTTTGATGAAGAAATCTAATGTATGCTGTGCTAATATTCTCTCATTTGATCCTTTTTACATAATAACATACATGTCTTTATTCTACTGTTGCCACACTGTGTTCAGACTCAGAGATAATAAAGCAGCTGCGTTGATGCTGAAAACCTGTGAAGTCCCACTTAGAAAATTGATCTGGAATCCTTTAGGGAAATGGTAATGGCATTGGTATCAATAAAATCTTATCAATTCCCATTTGTATGAAGAAGTATATAAGATAGTTAAGGTGAGCTCCAGCTTTAGCAGCAGCAACATTAAATGATGAACACATGAGTGCATCAAGTACAAGATCTGAGTACTTCTTCCACCGCTGACTCAAGCTGACCACACCACAACTTAACATTTTTGTCTGCATGAAGAATGAATTACAAGCCAATTTTTACAGCCACACATGTGGTATAATCGTTTGCAGGCAATTAACTCAGCACAAAAGCAATGATCAAATGAATCTTGACAAACTTAATGATAATAGCTCCCTAATGTCTGTATCAGCACCACAGCAAAACACAGTTAACCCATTGCTTTTAAGAGCAAAAGAGAATCTGTGCTGCAGGCTTTAGCGTTTGTCTCCACTTAACATTCATGCATGATGAAGTTTCAGATATTCAAACACATATCTCTGGTCGAGACCGTCGAAGATCAGAGTACAGCTTCAGAAATTATTCCCGCTTTCGAGGACTTTGACCTGCTAATATTTTCTATTATCAATGCCAGCCGGAGAAAGAGATTTCTCTGACCTTTAATCTAATGCAAAGTGTGTTTCAACATAGTTTGATAGAGAAAGAAATTGATTAAAAGATGGAAAAAGTGACCGTGCTGGTACAGAGAATCTTCTATTCTTAGCACACGGATCAATTTTCTCTTTTCGTATTAGTAGAATAATGTAAAGCTCCTTGAGCTGTAGTTCAGACAAACTATTTATGAGTCATCCAACGCCGTTTCCTATTCATTATCAATGGGTAGAGCTCTAGGCCGTGCATCAATATGGCACTGCAGTTAAGTATTGGTCCTCTGGCTTTGAGAAGGAGTTTTTCATCTTTATAGATTCTGATTGGACTTTCTAATGTCCTGAGAAAATGATATGTGACTTTGTGGTGTTCCCTAAACCACAGCAAAAGCTTTCATCAGGAAAGAGAGGGCCGGTCCTTAAACGAACGCTTTTCATAATTTGCACAGCTTCAAGCCTAATGTTAAGTTGATGAGAGTCTCGTGGATGGGAGTCTGGGATCTAATATAATTTCAGCAGAGGGCTGATTACACTCTAAATGGGGTGCAGACTTTTCAATATGTTGAGTTAAGTAGATACTGGGAAAATATTTTTAGGTTTCTTCTGAGGGATTTCAATTTCACCAATAATGATAGGGGTTTTCAATGCCAGAAGAAATAAGATGTGACTTTGAGGTGTTGTCCTAAACTCTTAATACTTAATACTCTTAAAACTTCATCTGGGGAAACGGGCTGATTTAAAAATGCATTTACCTTCAAAGATTAAAGTTATATTGTGCAAGATTGCCAGTTACACGCTCACCAGCGAAAGTAAAAGTAAAAGTCAACCCCAGATTCACTCTTGTTTGGTGTTTCACCTCGCTGTATTTGTGTTTTTTCTGCGCTGTGCCTCTTGGATGCCTGCTGTTTAAGGTCTGGCACCTTGAGGCTACCTTTATATAAAGCCCCCGACATCACCTGAGCGCTGTGGGGCAACACATCTACACAGAAAATAAAAAAATACAGGCAGAGGACAGGGCCTCTGCATAAAAATACACCGCCACACACTTCTAGTGGGACATATGTGGTGATTGAGAGGGGTTACTGGGGTAACTGGGACTACTTTGAGGTTGTTTTGACCCAGTATTAAGCTAGTGTTAGTGGTATAGTTGCAAACAGTTCAAATCTGTTCTATCTCTTTTTAACTTAAAGTGTCAGTGATATTTATCAGTCTAGATTGTTTTGGTGTGAGTTCCTGACTGTTGGGGATATCAGCATTGGAGATGTCTACCTACTCTTATATAATGGAACTAGATGGCACTCGGCTTGTGGTGCTCAAAGCGCTCAGCAGCAATGTCTCTTTACAGGAATCATGCCCCAAGATAATCCACAGACCTTGCTGTGATCAGTTTCATGTAGGGACCATTTTCTTTCTACCGTACTTCACCCGTCAACCGTATCTGTGTGTAGAGGGAAGCGTGCATCAACTGCTAGCTCACTTAGCACCACCGAGCTAGCTAACGTTACAGCTCAGCTGAGGAGGACGCCATTAATGTCTACATGTTGCACTGCCACAAGCACGAGCCTCTTGTCCATGAGTAGATGCACGCTTCCTTCTGCACGGTGATACAGCTGGCAGGTGTAGTTTAGGAGAAAGAAAATAGTTCCTACATGAAACAACTCACAACAAGGTCTGTGGATCATCTTGGGGCATGATTCAACATCTCTACAACCAATACCTCCAACACTTGGCAACTCACATCAAAGCAATCTAGACTGATAAATACTGTCCCTTTAAATGTCCTTAGTTTTTACTGGTTATTGATCATGCGTGTAACCTTCACAGTTTTGAATGTCATATATCTACATTTGTGATCCTTTTATGGTAAAACTTGTGATTTTTAGTTTGATGTTGGGTCAAATCATATTTAGAGTTTGGGTTCCACCGTCAGCAGGCTGCAGGAGCCCATTTCCAAATGTGACAGTCCTCAGGCCCCCACATCCCCATTGCAAGTCTTTATCAGCTGGTCTCAAACATGGCAGGGTAATTGTGTCCTCGTCAAGCCATTTTGTTATTGTACTTACAGTTCCTAATCCCCCAGGTAATCCCATCGACTTCACTGCAGCCACAACCTCCCTGTTTGAGCTTTCCTGGACAGCTGTCATCTGTTTCTATTCAACTGTCAAACTGTTGGGACAGATATGAGTTTATTAACGAGGTGCAAAGTGGTCAACAACTTTCCATTGGCTTTTGCTGGCTGAGTAACTGTGCCCCATTTGAAGACACGAAGACTGGTGAGGTGTGGGAATAACAGCCCCATAATTGGATTCATTTGGAGATGATCATTGTCCCCATTAGTGCCATTTGTGTACAGTGTTGTAGTCTCAATCTTTCATCGCCTCCTCCTCTCCCCTTGGAAATGAACAATTAGCTTCTGTAAATTGATTTGTACCACACACCGAGTTGTACATCAAACACATGCACATAAAGACACTCAGTCCAGCACACCTTTTCTCTCCCTTTGTGTCATGCTGCACACTTTATCTCCCCCTGTGTGCAAGGATACATCTAGGTCGTGCGGAAATTCAAAAAGTATGATTCTTTTCATGTTTGCTTGCCTCTAATCCCCCTAATCCATTATTTGCCATGCTCAGAATATGCTCGCTGTATTTGAACTTCAGTAGGATCGAGTGATACTGCTGGAGAAAAGGACTCCAGGCCGCAGCAGCTTTTGTTATCAGATGATAGTCAACACCGCCCTGAGCACATCCCACCCGAGGTTGACATCATCTCCTTAGTGCCATCACTGATCTAATATGTCCAGGCTCACTCTGAGGGCCAGTGTATGAGCCAGCTGTCCAGAGGGGATTTTATAGTGCAGTCTTACTGCAGCAGAAAACACAGAGATGCTCAAATCTCATTGGCTACTGAATAGTCAAGAGGCTAAATTAGATAATACCATAGTTTACTTTTCCATAGACTACTCAGCATAACATAGATCTAAGTCTGGTTATAGTTTAAAGGAATATTAAAGGGATACTATGTCGTTTTCAATCAGGTCAGTGTCATGACGTTGTGGAGAGTGTCAGCAGATGAAAAGTGTTAAGGCGTCCCTTGTGCCATCAACTCCCAAAGCTCCAGCTCCAGCCACAATTTTTGTTCACAGCAATTTTTGTTGTTTTGATTAGTGCAATATGTTTATATTATACAAACAATAATATGCTAAGCTATACAAATATAACTTATGACTATAACTATGTTTAAAGGGATAGTGCACCCAAAAATGAAAATTCAGCCATTATCTACTCACCCATATGCCGATGGAGGCCCTGGTGAAGTTTTAGAGTCCTCACATCCCTTGTGGAGATCGGCGGGGGGAGCGGCCAGCACACCTAATGGCTGACGGTGCCCCAGACTAACGTCCAAGAACACAAAATTGAATCCACAAAATATCTCCACACTGCTCATCCGTAGTGATCCAAGTGTGCTGCAGCCCCGACATAAAAAGTTGTTTCGAAAACGTCATATGAACTCTGTTTTTAGCCTCACTGTAGCCTGTAGCTCCGACTGCTTCTCTGTGCTCGGCGCTCACAAGTGCGCGCTCAGGGTGATCGGTGATCTCTGAAGAGCAGCAGTCTCGTCAGTACTGATGTCCAGATTCTCAAGTGCAGGCATCGCCAATTCCCAGTCTGAGCAGCAAAGACTTTCCTCATCCGCTGGCATTGCTTTGCATTTGAAACAACTACACCACCAGGTTTCCAGTGCTCGACTCCGGTATTCTGCGGCTCGCTGAGGCTCATGAGCTGCGGCGGCTGCTTCGTCCAGTAGCCTGAGTTCCGTCCGTATACTCGGGCTCAAACAAATACGGCTCAACAAAGAAATGCGGTTCCTCCACAGTTTCAAAGTCTTCAGACATGTTGGGCTGTCCTTTGCTAAAAGACCGTAGTGCAAATTATCTTTTAGCTCTGTTACCGTTGTCTCTCCCTGCGGTGCAGGTGTCACGTGATGTAAACAAGGGTGAGCAAAGCTCATGCTTTCGCTGGTCTCGTGCAGGCGCGCACACGTGAATGCGGAGCACAGGAGCACAGAGAAGCAGTCAGAGCTACAGGCTACAGTGGGGCTAAAAACAGAGTTCATATGACGTCTTTCAAAACAACTTTTTACGTCACGGCTGCAGCACACTTGAATCACTACGGATGAGCAGTATGGAGATATTTTGTGGATTCAATTTTGTGTTCTTGGACGTTAGTCTGGGGCGCCGTCTGCCATTAGGTGTGCTGGCCTCTCCCCCCGCCGATCTCCACAAGGGATGTGAGGACTGTAAAACTTCACCAGGGCCTCCGTCGGCATATGGGTGAGTAGATAATGGCTGAATTTTCATTTTTGGGTGCACTATCCCTTTTATGTTTACATGAATATTTATTGTAATCAAGCTGCAACCTCCTCCAGCCAACAAGGAAGTGCCAAAAAGTGCAGTTCCTTGAATGGCCACTTGAGGCTGGCTCCAGAAGCGAGTCAATACCCATAGATCCCCATGTTCAAATGCCCAGCTTTACAGCAGAAATAAACGTGTTTACAGCCTGGTACAAAAACGTATTTGGTCTCTATAGCTCATTTCTGCATTCATGACAACTGTACATGGGATGAATTTTTATATATTTCACCCAATTACATTTTATTAAGACTTAAAGTTACACATAATCAAGAGCCGGGCCACTTTGAGTGTTCTCGGCTTCTCAGTCAGACCCCTCACTCCCCAACAACACCAGCCTCTCGTCCAAATATGGGTGCTTCTTGTTTCAAAATAAACCAAGACAACAATATGGGAAATGCAGAACTCTTCTTCAAAACAGGAGTCCACAAACCAGTGGGTCATGTCATAGTGGATACGTCTATTATTTGTGCAGTCTATGTTTGTAATTGGACTCTCATCTTGAATGATTAAAAGGAATAATTAGACATTTAGGGAAATATGCACTGAAGGTGGGCGTGATGTAGCAGTTTCCCCCTGTTTCCAGTTGCTGTGCTGTGCTAAGCTACCCAGCTGCCTGCTGTAGTTTCATATTTACTGTACAGACATGAGAGTGGTAACAGTCTTCTCATCTATCTCTTTGCCAGTATGCAAATAAGCATATCCCCCAAAATGCTGAACTTTTGCTTCAACAGATGAATTGGTCTTTTCTGGATCTTGTGTATGTGCACATAATTACAACAAATCAGGGATGGGCAGAATAAACTGTTCCTTTTTGGTACAAATGAATAACTATGATGTTAGTTAGAATAACATGCAACACTGGAATTCTGTGGTAAATCCCTTTTACTGTGTCTTGTGTAGAGGATTAGAGAGAAAATCCGCAGCAAAGCAGAGCTCAATCTCTGTATTGTGTCTTCACGATCTTGAACAGCTTGGGATTTCTTTACATGCAGAACTTTCACCCAAAGTTAGAAAAAGAGCCAGGCATTATCATAAAGCACTACCATAAAGACTGCTGGTTGCTGAGCCCCCAAAGAGCTCTGTATAGCACATTGAGGTGCTGAGCCAGAGGCTGGAGGTGCTCTGTAGCTGCGTAAGCTCACCAGGTGTTGTCTAAGATGCAGTTTAGACCTCAGTCTCCTCTCTGCTGCTGCCTCCAGGCTGCCTTGCCTCAGCCCTACAACACAGCAGCCTTCTCTCACAGTTTGTTTATGCCTGCCTCCACAGATTCCTTCCACAGAGAGTGGAGTACTGACCACCGCTGACTGAGAGAATGCTTAATAGTCTGTTACACGTATGCAGCCGGAGCCTCTTAAGAAAAACACCTCACTCGTTGTTGTAGGACTTCTCTATTTCCACCTCCTCACACTGAGTGTTTACATTGTCTCTAGCTGGCTCCTCGGGCAGTCTAGTCCTCATTCTTGCTGTTCAGGTATGTTTTTGAATGTGCACTTGGAAATCTTAAAGTGGCTGAAACTGAGGGGTAAACATGTAATGTAAAAAAGACTGTGCACTTTGTTGGGGTGGAAAAGGCAGCAGAATCTATGAGGAAAATAAAGGTTAACAGAAAATAATTGGAACAGTACTTTTTCAAACAAAAATGTCACTTCACATGAACAAGAATAGTAAAAAGTAGCAATAAATGTGCCATAATGTGACAAGAGCCATTTGATTGTTCCATAAATGACTCATGGTAATTTTCTGATCTGCTGGCCCATTGGTAAGGTATGGTTATTTTAGGTAACCAAGCTACTTGATTAAAGTAGCATTATTATCATATCAAAATGATTCATACTGGCAGCAATGTGAATTTGCGACAGTTGCAGCCTTTATTTTTTGTGGTGTGATGGCTCGTTCTGCAAAGAAAGAAAATTGTTTGCATGTCAATATGCACCGGATGTGTAAGGACCTTAGAATGTCAAAGCAGTTTAGACGGATCAGGGTTAAAAATACATAAATATTGACTGTCAGTAGGAAACAGGAAACAACAGTTGTCTACCATATTAAACTCAAACATGTTGGTGACCCATCCATCCATTCACCCCGTCCTCCTATGCAAACTGTTAAGCTCTATAATAAAGGCCCCTGACTTCCTGCTTTACTCCAGAAGTACAGGTGCGATATGTCCTTCAGCCAATATTAGGCTTTGTCACTTAAACTGTTTTCGGGGCATTTGCTGAAACAACTGCTGTTGCCTAACTCTACTACTGCAAGTCAGAGTTATATCTGATAAAACTCTCCTCCAGATCCTATTGCATTGTCTGTCTCCTGAGTGTCCCAAACTATATAATTCATTGAAAAACTTGTGGAAGTTACTTGAGAGAACTCTGAAAGTCAGAGACGTCCAGCAAGCGAAGAAAGAAAGAAACAATCACTTGGAAAATCCTTGCGTTACTCTGAAGCTTCGCTAAGTCTGTGCTCTGCAGGTGGATAATTGTGATTTATCCATGAAGTGGCAAATAACCTTAAAGTATGATATTATCTGCTCTAAATATTAGTGTTGAAAGTAATGGAAACCAAAGAAAATAGTTCTCACAAGCTTTCTAACTTCTGCAGGTGGAGTAAAAGCTCTGTAAGTTCAAGCAACAGCAAGCATTGTTTTAATTATTAAATTTTCTATTTCGTCCTACATGATCATTTAGGTTTTATATAATTTAATTGCACAGGTGGGTTTGCTTCATTAGATAGAAGACAATGGGGTGAACCAAGTCTTTTGAGCTTGGTGACATTACTAGGAATCTTTTATGGTTATTTTATGGAAATTTCACCTGCGACTCAGATTAAGCAGCACGCCTCCCCTGAGGCTCAGAGGGAACTTATTCCCCTTCATTTTTTACAATATAATTTTACAGGAATTTAAACTTCGACATGTTGAGCTCCGACCTGCATACAGAAATAACGTGCTTGTCCTCTGCTGCTTGCGGACATAGTTGAGGAAGTTGAGGAAGAAGGACTGGGGTGGAGGGGGAGAAGCGGCAAACTGTCACACAAAGGAGCCCCTGACAGACAGTGCCGTACCTTCCGGAGCACTGAGGCATGAGTCAATCACAACTCTAAGCACAAGACATCTCTGCATGTCCTATCTCCCCTGAGCTCCTTCAATACATTACAGTGATGGACGTGTGTCAGGTGGCGAGAAAAAGTCAAGCGACTTACACCAGTCATTTGCTGGCTTACAGCTTGGCAGTTTAACGGGTCCATGTAAAAGGAAAGATAGACAGAAGCAAAGTGTTGCTCAGTTCTCTTGGAGAAGACAGACCTCTTCCTACAGATCAGCTGTTATACTCATTGAACTGACAGTCAGTTCTTTTCTTCCTCAAAGAAGCTCCAGTCTGCGTCTGCCTGGTGTGAAAACGTTCCATTTTTGAAACACTGCTTCTTGTACGATATTCCTCTGAGTATGTTGCCTGTTTGGTCTGAGGGATGCATTTTCCTCCGTTGGTTTGTAGAGAAGGCTCCTTTTTTTAAACTAACTCAGAGAAACAAGTGTTCCAACAATTTGTGCTGTCATTCAGTACAATCCCATACTGCACCATGATTTCTGTTTCAGGCAAGGCTCTTTTGGCCTTTGGGAGGCAAAACCAAACATAAGTTTTAACAGCCATGTTACACTGGTGAGATGATGATATATCTCTTTTTGCCATTACAGAAAACTTTGAAAATCGGTAGAGACTTTCTACTTTTATGGCAATATTTTATTGAGAGAATTTTTCCATCAATAACGACAACACATTCTCACTCCCAACTCGTCAAATACTGTCGTTTGGTCAGCGACCCTACATGTCAAACTATGGTGCTCTAGGTTTCCCCACTAACATCACTTCTGGATGCTTTTGGACAGTGTGTTTATACACTTAATACATGCATAGCGTATTTTCAAAATAAGTGTCAGTGTTCACAGGAAATGTACAGTTTCCATTGTTAAATTAATACAGTCTCATTTCAAAGGAATATGTAGGTTTACTTCGTTTCTACTTCCCTTGATTCAGGCTATAACACAACGCTGACTTTTGGTTTCACATGGGACACAAGCACAAGTCTCCTGGGTAAAAGTCCTGTCTTTGTTTTGACCCATCCACTACCTATTCCACCCTTTCTACATGGACTTTCCTTGTTTTGTACTTGGGCCGTTGCTCTGAGTATCAAATAATTAGGTGGCCTGGTGCATCTCTTTATTCTAAAGGGTGCCTCTGTGTGTCAGTATCTGACCAAGAGTTGGACGAGTTGAGAGTGAGGACAGGTTGATGTAGAGATGAAGTGATTAGTGATGGGCAGAAAATAAGTCTTCAACTATTTTTTATAATCAATTTATCATCTCAGTCATTTTTCAAACAAAAATGTCAAATATTCTCCAGTTCCAGTTTTAAAAATGTGAAGATTTCATGCTGGTATTTCCCATAATATGATAGTAAACTTAAAGGTTCAGTATGCAGTTCTGGAGAAAGATAGTTGATTGTTGAGTCCCATTCCCACGCTGTCAAATAACAAGTGGGTAGTCGAGGTACTTGGGCTGTAATCAGGTGGAAACCTGAAACCTGCACCTTAATGTCTTTGGTTTTTGGACTCTATGACAGAAAAATCAACAAACTAGAAGCAACCTCCTTAGGCTATGGAAATCTTTTTTTTATACTTTAATTTATTTCTCACTATTTTCTGACTTTTTATATTCAAAAAGTTAAATGGACATGCTGGACAAAAATATATAAATTGATAATGACAATAATTTATAGTTGCAGCCTTTCATCTGTGTCACAAAGTACCTTGATTGGTCAGGTATTCAATTCTGTTGATTAATCAGAAACGGACATTTAGACATCCCCGTTTACATATTGATGGTTTTTCCAAATGATTAACAAAAACATTTACTAGATACATAACATATACAGTGTATACAGCATACTATGGGAATATACATGTAATATAATAAACAGTATTCTATCACAGTAACAGCACCTTTGAGATGTGAGATGGCAGAGGAGTTTATATATAAAACATTCTTATACCATACAGGTTGCATGCCAATTCATTTTTGTCTATAGCAATCAGAGGGTGACCACATTAGCAACAAACTGTAAAATATAATGTAAGACATCAGTACAGAGATACATTTAACACTGTGAAACAAATACTGTTTAACTTACTGGAGTCCTTACTGGATACTGGGTTTATTTATAGTAGTATGCAAAAGTGCTAATTACCATGGATTGAACCTAATTTGGTCCACCTCGGTAACAGTGTTTGTAACTGTGATTAAAATACTACAGATTTGAAGTGCATCTCTATTGTGCTGATATGTTGTCATCTTGCAGTCTTTCGTCCTTCACATTCAAAGTCATGATCTAAAGCAAACACCAATAATACTCAGTGTTCAAGGGGACATTCAGTACTCATCATTAGCTTAGTTGGTTAAATTACAGGCTTATTTACTGATTGCATGAATGAGACATCATGAAATAAAAGCCACCAATTGGGCGGCTGTTAGGGAGGCAAGCCATTTGTGGAAGCATGCGTCCTGCTGGCTCTGACAGCACTTGTGGATTCATTGTTCTAAAGCATCCATTAAGTACAACTCTATAGACTGAGCAGACCGATAAAACGTTGCCATGGTGACGATGGTTACGAATCGTAACTCTAGTTCTTCAATCAAAGTCAGAGCCCTTTAATAGGGCTCTTTGCCACTTATCCCTGAAACTCTCCTCAGTGAAATTTGCATATTTTCAGCCACTCACGATGATCCAACTCAGTCCTATGGGAGCAGCAACACCACTTCTCTTACAGTAAGCTTATGTGGTAAAGTGCAATTACTGCGCCCTGTGCCCTGACACTGACACAGCAACATAATTATCTTTGAAGTTGGCCCAATGGAACTCTCATTTTTTAACCCTTGTGTAACAGGTCAGCAGGGATGTTTTGCCACTCCCCATCTTTCCTGATAGGTAGGGAGGGCAACCAGAAGTATGGCCTGTATCGAGCCTGACTGACGATAAACAACTGCCTAACAAGTCAGGCAGGAACAATCCAACACATCCCACCTTTGTTAGGAAGTTGATGGGTGGCCTGACGTAACTCTCTCAGGAGCCCCACTGTGCAGGATGGCACACAGGAAACACACAAACACAGCCTTTACAAAGGAATCCACTGGGTAGTGACTTCAGTCCTTGTTTCCACAAGACACCTACAACACATGGCTTTAGTTTTCTAATATTTTAGTATCAAGTGCTTTGTTTTGACATGTCACCTACTGCACCTGAGAAAACACGCTGTTGCCAGAGATGCTGGGCAGATAAGTAAAATTTAATTCCACCTACATAACTATTTCTAACACCATGATGTCTTTATTAATTACAGAAGACATTATGTTTAAAACACCCTTGTAGCTGCTGGAAGGAGTATTTGTCCTTTTTTTTTAAAAAACTTTGTTTATTGCTTTTTTTAAGTTAAGTAATAAAAAAGCAGTAGGAATACAGGGAGGAAGGACTAAATGCATCAAACTCAAATAAAACAACTTTACCCAATTTCCCTGTAAAGTGAACAATTTTGGTATGATCAATAACACTGAAATAATGGCAGTGGAGTTCACAATATAAGATAGAGAAAGAGAAAAGTGATCACATTCAGGAGATTCTTTCATTTTCCATTATCGCTTATCCTGTTGGGGGTCTGGAGCTTATCCCAGCTGACACTGGGCGAGGGGCGGGGTACACATAGAGGCAGACAACCATTCATGCTCACATTCGCACCGATGGGCAATTTAGAGACATAAACTAACCTAACCTGCATATCTTTGGACTGTGGGAGGAAGCCAGAGTACCCAGAGAAAACAGAAGGGCTCCCCCAACCTGGTTTCAAACGACCCTCCCCGGACTTGAACTAGGAACCCTCTTGCTGTGAGGCGACAATGCTAACCACTGCACCGTGTCGCGCAACATTTAGAGACTATTCTAATTCTGCAGGTCTATCAGAGTGGCCTTTTAAACCAATAGTGATATTGTATCATCATATTTGCATTAGCTCCTCGTCTATGTATCTCACAAAGGATCCCACAAAATTTGCCAGATGAACAGTATGTGCTTATTTTTTTCTAACATAAAGCAGAATTCTGATCCACTGCGTATGAGATGGAGGAATTGCGGCTTTCCATTTGACTAATTTTGTTTTTGTTTTTTACTATTTAAAATTAATGAAATCTTATTTCAATGTAGAACTGCCCAAAGTGTACTGCTTCACTCAGAACCCCGCTCTCTCTGTGTCATGACACTCCTACTGTGGGAGTGGCAGCTACACACCAGGGATGTTGAGAGTCCACCCACCCGGCACACATACAGTGGCTGGGCTAACTGTTAGCATGGCACAGCTAACGTTACCTAACTACAGAGTTGAGCCGTTTCAGTGTCTGTGTGAATTTGTTGGTTGTTGTTGCTCTGTGTTGGATGTAGCTGAATCTGTGTTAGCTCATGCTAACCTTGGCAAATGTTGAACTGGCTGCTCTTATATAAGTGTCCACCTTTGCCTCTGGGTCATTAGCTTGTTGAGGGGTGCTCGTTGCAACATCATGGCACTGCCCTGCCAGCATCTTACGGCCCCAGCCTGGATAGCTGCAGGCTCTGCTGTCTTATCATCCCCCTCCTAGCGCCAATATATTACATATTTATAACTCTCTAATTGATAGTATTTATTGGTCAAAACTCTTATTGTCAGTTAACAGTAAAATGGTTTGTCATTAACATCCCTAGAAGGTACTGTTTCCAGATAAAAATCACGCACCTGCAGGTAGCCTATAGGAAATAAGTGTGCATAAGGAGTGAGCAATTTAGTATGCAGTTGTTCAAAAGAGGCAATTTGTCTTTAACTTCTCTTTTTCTCCTGCCTTCAATCTTTGCACAAAAAGCAAAAAATGGATCTTACTGAAGCAGAATGGCTAACAAGTGTACTGCTCCTTTAATGCCATTAGCTTGTGTAACTAATGAAGACAATACAGGGGAAATTGTTTGTGCTGAGTTAAGCAGTATAAACAATTACATCAAAACATATTCTAGCTTCTAGGATCTGCTTTGGTCTCTGGTTGACACCTAAAGAAAACATTTCCTTGACTTGTAAGTTTTCCCTATTCAGAATCTGTGTGTTTACAGTAAGATATAACCCTTTCTTGGTAAACAATGCAATATTTTACTCAAGAGTGTTTTTACCAGTAATAATGTTTGTAAGTGTTTAAAAGACTATCGTTTTACAGATTACTCTCTCATGTAACATTGCTAAAATTGAGGTTTTACAGTATCATACTATAAATTGAACAGTGGATTCTTAACAGCCCCCGAGTGAGGAAAGAAAGTTCTTTACATCATATTTTTATTGCTTCGGTGATCGTCGTCATCATAAGACTGAAAGATTCACAGTGCTGATACCACCTGAAGAATGTTTCACTCTACGCTACATAACACTAAATCCATATTGGTAGGCTGGGAAGTACCACAGGTGTTTCATAAAGAGAACGTAATGTGTATCCTCTATATAGTATATCAGATGGTAGATAATGAGTCTGTAGTTAGGGCTGCAGTCTGTAGTAAAATAGCCCGTGTTTTTCAATCCAGTCGAGGTCCTCTGGATCAGGTGGTTCTGGACATTTTGGCAAACATCTCTTCCCAGTAGAATGATGATGTAAGCATGCAGGCTTTTAGGTGGCTGGTGTGCAGCCAGGTAGAATGACATATAGCAAGGAGGCATGAGAAATGTGCTGCAAATCACACTTAGGTGAACACAATCTCTGCCTTGACTTTCAGGTTTCATAAATAATGTAGTGCAGGCAACAGAAAACATTTGGATTTCCCAGGAGCAAAGACAAATACCTTTTAAATTCCACTTTTAAGTGCACTTGTTTAAAAAAAGCAAAGGCATGATATTCTTATCGACTGAGGCTAAGCTTCTTTGTCGCTAGACCATAGTAGATGACTCAAGGGTTCAAACATTTATAGTCAGAGTAGTCTGAAAATGCCACTCGACTGTTCAACTTTGACCTGAAAAACACTTGTCTATTTTAAAACAAGACATAAATCCAGCCTGGGCACGTCTGGGACTTGAGGCTTTGTCAGAGCTGTCCAGGTGGTCAGAGTTCAAGCAGACTGTCAGTAGCCAGATTCATTCACAATGTCTTCATCTCTGTTTCAAACTAGAGGTACAATGCATTTCAAATTTAATGCAAAAAGTGCTCTGGTATCAGTATCAGTAGGTTATTGTATCACATATCCAAATTCATGTATCAGATCGGAACTGAAAATAAGTAGGCTGGTACAATTCGATTAAAAACCATCTGTACGTTGAGAATTGTGTTGTTAATAATAATAAATCACACATTCTTTGAACAGTCTATACTGATAATTTTACTACTGCATCAGGGGACGTAAGTTGAGTTTCACGTGACAGAATAGTGTGAAAAATAGTGTGAAAGTGTGTGAAAATATTCAGTGTCTTGATTATTGTTATTGTTGGAAAGTAAGGGAATGACTGAGATGGGAAGATTAGGATTTTTAAATGGTACGATATGGTCTACTGTATTCCTTAAAATTGGGTTTTGGTCTTTCAGATAATTTGGATTCCATAAATGTGCTTATTAAAACAGCCATTTATGGAAAAATTGGACAATGGTGTTGTCAAGTAAAAGAATGTTTTTCCTTACTGAATGGTAAAGAACTATTAAATACATTACAAGGAATACTTCACCCACAAAATGAGCATTTGTATATCAGGTACTCACCACATGTTACCTTGAATTTTTGTATAAAAAAACCCTGTTTTTCTTGCATGCCTCCACAGTGAATTGAGAATCCAAAAACGTTCCTCATGAATTGAGGTCAAAGGGGGCCACATTTAACAGTAGCAAAACTATAACAAAACATCCACTTACAAACTCTCACACAACTTGTGCAGTATAATCCAAGTCTCATTTATCCAGTCGTATGCTCAGTACTTTCCAAACACATGCATTTTCAAGTAACAATTTAAAACACATCAGTACAAACAGTCTCATGCAGGGCCACATTGAACTCTGCTCAAATTGAGCTCATATGCACGCACATGCTCAGGCACACTAAGAATGCAGGGGTTCTGTGAGGGTTTGTAAACAGATGTTTTGATGAATGTTCGCCTTTTTTGGATTCTTCTCAAAGTCAAGGTAACACACAGTGAGTAAGTGATCTACAAGTAGTCATTTTGTGGATGAAGTTTCGAGTGTGCCACGAAAAAACTTCTCAGACTGAGAGATAATTGCAAATAAATTGTTATTTATTCTGCTCTTTGTTCCATTGCACTATTTATCCTGCTCACTAATCCTGTAGTTTTTGTAATTCAGTTGTCCAGCATTATATCTATATCTACATAGTCATATAACCACAATAACAGTTCCATTGTTCACAAAGTTGACTGCCAAAAAAACCCACATTGGGAGATAATCTTACTGTTTATTCTGCCATTTATTCTCTTTGGTTTGTAATTGTCCTTTCCTCTTTTTCCTGTGTATGTTCGTGATTATGTTGTATTTGTGTCTTTTATGTTAGCACCTTGGGCAGTGGGAAACAACATTTCATTTCTGTATACTCCCAATGTGGAAATAACAAATAAACACTTGAAACTTCGAATGATTGGACCAGAAGGTCTACATGAGTAGAGATTCCGCCTCCCAATCTTATCCTTCGTTCAGCCTGACTTCAGCGCAGAGAGCTGATTTAAAGGGCAGTGACACTGAAAGAACCCCGGTAAGGCATGACAGGTCACGACAGCAGAGATATGAGAGCCAACAAATACAGGTAACAATGCAGAAAATCAAAAACAACACAAGCAGAGACAGGAAAAACCGCCCCCCTGCATGAGAAAATAGTTTGGGAACATGAGGTGTCCAAGAATATTTCATTCAGATGAGGAAACACTGCTGACTTTTTTTGTTGTAATCGCTAGTATCACTTTTTAGGACAATGTAGTTATTATACATATCTTAACTCAAATGGGTCTGGATTTAGATTTTTCATGTAAGGTACTGCATTCACTCATACTGTAGCATTGAACAAAAAGTCAATGAATAAATGAGAGCAAGAGTGAAAAGGAGGGGGGAGAGAGACAAATGAGGAAAGAGACAGAGAAAAATAAGAAGGGAGGCTTTTCTGCCTCGGACAGCATGTGGGCTTTTGTGCAATAGCTGGTGGCTGTAGGAGGCTGTGAAAAGATAAGGTTTACTAATGGGGTGTTCAGGAGAATGTTTCATTTATTATCATACTTTACTAATGCGACCGTGGAGTAATATCGAGCGTCGGCGCTATTCAGGAGAGCTCTGAGAGGTTTACATTGTAGGGACTGTTAGTGGTGCTTCCAAACCCGTTAATCCTGGTAGAGAAGAGGCAGCTGCAGCACTGAGAGGCTGTTATGAAGTGTAGCTTTAGAGCAGCCATGGGCAACGTTAGGTCCACAGACCTGATACTTTAATCTCTGCCGTGAACACATCTCCAGTACCGCCTTTTCCTCCATGGTAATGTTTTTTGTTCTTAGCTCTACTTTGACCTTCATAGCCCAGAGACATGAGACGGTTAGTTTATCACAGTTTTGGCTGCCTGTCAACATGTTGATTTAGCATGCTACAGTTCTCTTCACGGTTTCAGCTGCCTTCGTAAAGACCAAAAAACCTAACCAAATTATGTACAGTGTGCCACGCACTCGTAATAATGTTAGCCTTTCTTAAAATGTATTCCACTGATTTAGCATTGCACTCCTATAAAGCTGTTAGAATCAAGAAGGACAGTTTTAAATAAGCATTTAATTGGATGTAGCAGAACCAGTTTAGGTCTTCCATAGCAGCAAGAAGAGCAATTTCTTGGATCCCTCTCAGAGTAAGAAGATGAGTAATAAAATGTGTTTTCAGAACCTTTGAAGGGACACTAAGTATTACATCTAATGTGTTGTAGCATGTTCGGACCATACTATACCTGTAGTTTTGCTGTGTTTGATAAAACCATAATTCAATTATTACTTTTTGCAAAAAAAAAAAACAATACATCTTTGGACAAGCAGCTTATTACGACCAATATTTATGTTTAATGTAAGCAGCGACCTCTAGTAGAGTAGTAGAGAGAGAGTAGGAGCAAACAGTGTACAGTATGTGGTTGTATAGGTTGGAGGATTTGCTGATTACTTCGCAATATCTTTCTCAAATTAGATTGTTGGTTTAAAAACTTACTTTCCAGGTTGCAGCCTAGTGCATTAAAGACTCCCCAACCACTTAAGTTTTCCATTTCCACAATAAAGCAATGAGCAAAACACCAACTTCCCTAGTATTGATCTGAGGCTGGAAAGAAAATGAGAGAACAGTATTGTTTCTGTGGTATTCAACACTGCAATATACAACCTTATCACTTACCATTTCTATTGGCTCTCTCTTGAATTTAGCTCATTCATTGAGTATGATATCATTGTTTTGTCCAGCTACCATAACTGGTGTTGCCTGTGTCAGAGATGGCATCAAATGTGTAAGATATGGCCAGAGTGTTAGTTTAAAGCATTCAAAAAATGAAGTAATATTATCAACAGAGTGTGAAGAAGTAACAGCCTCGGTGTTATGTCAAAGGCATCTATGTAATGTGCTGAAATGAGCATGCTAACCAGCTAGCTCTGGCCTGTCCTGTCTTGTAATACCACATATACCTTGAGAGGGGATAATGAGTCACTGTAGCGACCAGTCTGCACTCAGTCCAATATCAGAGAGGACAAAGAAGTAATGTCCAGTATTAGTTTTTATTGTTTTGAGATAGCTGCAATCTCCCCCGACATAAAGTTCAGCGGTTTGGATGTGGTTGTTTTCTTGCTAATACTGCAACATGTGAGGATTATAAAATAGTGTTATTCTAACCAGCTCAGAGTTTCTGCAGTTTGGTTTAGTTATTGTGTATTCTAGTCCTGCTGTTAGTTAGTTGTTGGCTTGGAGGTGAAATGCTGCACCCTATTACTGTAGTTTGGAGCATGCGACCAGGTATTACACTTTGCACCTTTAAGCACCACTACCAAGACTGTTTATCATTTAAAGCCTTTTAAACTATTTATGAGACAGGAAGTATTCCTTATAAAAGAATAGAACAGAAGTTATAGTGATGAGCACATTCAATAATGTTGTTGTGCAACACTAAGAAAAAAGTTATATATTCAGGTTAAGAAATGGGATTTGCATTGGGCCAACTTCCTGTTACAGTCAACAGAAGGAGGAACACGCATGCATCGGGCAGGAAATGTCTCATAGGTGAGCAGCCCAGAGGGGTCCTGGAGGCAGAGACAGAAAAGCAAAGCCCAGGAACACAGCCAGCACAAACAGATGTTGGAAAAGGTACCAAAAAATCCCACACAAAGCCAGGTGCTGGATGGCAGAATAAAAATGCAAGATTGTGAACAAAGATCACTGGGAAAAAAATCTGCCACTGCAGGTCAAGTGTACCAAGACATGGCAAACAAGGAATGGAGACATTATGACAGAGTGGGAATAGAAGATGAAGAGAAAATATGATGCCTGTCAGTCAATTCAAAATAGAAACTAAATGCAACTATTATTTTGTAGACAAAGCCCTAGAATCCGACGAGTTGATCAAATTATACCCTAAGACAGTTCAGAGTGGTTGGTTTGATTGGCTTGGACTTTTTCTCTCCAGTAGTTCTTACATGGAGAGAATATAATGTATGTTCCCGGCAACGAGAGGGGTCATAGCGAGCAGTCTTGAAAGAGCAGAGCAGAGCTGAGCAAACATCGCCAGAATAAATGTTGGCATTGTGCATTTCTGCAAACTACAGATATGTAACGTTTGTACGTTGTCATATAGCAAATATGTTTGAAACTTTAAGTTTCAACAATGCTGTGGTTAATGTTTGGTTGGGTTTAGGAACAAAAACCATTTGGTTATGGTTAGGAAAAATCATTAGCTTAAAATATCCACATTTGGTGGCATAATGAGAGCTAGAAATACAGCCGATGTCTCATTGAAAATACCTGCGTTTTAGTGGTATAATTACAACTAGAAATGCCGGCAATGTCTCACTAAAAACACCCGCTTTTGGTGGTACAATTATGCCTGGGTAAACCGCAAATGTCATGCTAAAAACACCAGCTTTTGGTGGCACAATCACAGCTGGAAATGCTGCCAATGTCTCGCTAAAAACACCCGCTTTTGGTGGCACAATCACTCAGGAAATGTAACTAATGTCTCGCCAGAAAGAGCATGGTTTGCCTGTCTGCCAAAGTGTCATGCCACCCACAGTATGGTAAGGTGAGGTAAAACTTTCATGTCCCTGAGGGCAATTTGGGATACAGACAGTAGTCATAAGTAAAACAAAACAGACAGTACAGTACAACACACAGAATCCAGTATCACACACTGTCAGGGGTAAATCATGGACAATGAGTGATCACTGCTGGTTAAGAAAAGCGATAGCAGACAGGACAAAGGATGGTCTGTAATGCTTAGTACTACATTTAGGGAGGCAAAACCTCCACCCTGATGGAAACATCTGAAACTCAACATGGAGGGGATGTTGAGAGTCTGAGACAATTGATCAAGCTTTAGAGGTGACCCTCCCCTCCACCTCCCCACAACAAAGTGAACTCATATACATTCAATCAGAACTGTGTCACTTTAGAAACACTGATATGATATGTACAAAATGTTCAAATGTATCGTGTCCCTGATTTGCTGAAAGGTACAAACCCAACATTTGACTCTGGCAACTGAGCTGAGTAGAGAGTACAATGAAAGAACTACAAGAGACAGTGAAGCAGGTTTTGTTGACTGCTCCACACTAAAGGCTCAATCTGCTCAGATACAGTGTATCTGAAAAAGGGAGTGGAACTACATTATGCACGACTGCCAAAGATACATACAGGATTACAGAGAGCGAAGGATCATGAAGTGACAAAGACAGCGACAGCCAATGATGAACTGGTGCGCACAGATGTTTTGTGTGATGAAAGGGGATGCCAGAAGTTATGTCTGACTGAAGAAGCTAAATGATAACTGGAAAAGAAGCACATAATGTTTCCCACTGAGACATCAGACATCACCCAGCTATCTGCAGCAGTCATCTCATCCCTTGATGCAGCTAGTGGATTTTGGCAAATCCCACTGCATTAAAGCAGCCTAGAGTGCAAGCTGCTCAATGATGCTGCATGACATGTGGTATTTTTATTATCACTCTGATGTGAACTTGTGCGATTAGCACACAGGGAAGGGTTGCTATCAAGAGGAGTAAATCAAAATACTGGTAAACAAAAAGCTTACCTACGCTTGTGGGTGTCACTGTGTTGATAATCAAAAAAGCAGCTTAGTTTGACAGTTGCAAATTTTTTTAAGAAGTCAGTCTGCTACATTCACTGCAAGGCAACCACAGATGCTATGTTTAATCTTTACTCTTAAAAACAAAAACTAAAACATAGTTTTAACATAGCTTTGTAAGGTGTCCAAGGTCAAGGTATGCCACAAAATATCACACTTCTGTTCCCCCTTTCTCACTACCACTCAAGTCCTATTAGGTAGTGAACCCTCTTGAGGGAAAACAAAATCAGGAAGAGATGAGAGAGAAGGAGGCAAGCAGGGGGAAACTGGGTCTGCTTCTGCGCCTGAGCATTAGTGATGAGACATTAGCCTCAATGTACGTGGAGCCCTCAGATAACCCAAGTAACTAGGGACCTGATAAAGAATTATAGATGTTATAGATGTCTGACACCTTCAATGTCAAATTTTATAACCATCTATGCTGGCGAGAAATCAAAGATTAGAGAATATATTACTGCATGTCCACAAATTGTACAGGTGAATCAGGAGTAGATTTGGAGCATCAGTTTTTCATATTTCATATTTTACTTTGAATTAAGAGAGAGAAATTTTGCTTGATTTATTGCGCATAATTTCTTAAAGTAATGACACCTGTAATGTCTTAAGGGGCTTGGTGAATGAGCCTAAAGAAACAGAATATAAAACATGTGACAAAACATCCCTTATGTGATGTAGAAATTTAAGAAAACAACGCATTTGTTATGCAGTAATATTTGTACTTCGACTTTAGTTAATGATGATTAAATCCCCACACAGCTACACACAATTTTACACCTTGAGACAGAGAGTGTATGTTGTCTGCCTGCCTCTTTAAATTCAGTGATTTTAATCATCTTTGTGAGAGCCCCCAGGTGGATTTGTCTTTGTGTTTATGTTACTTGAGGTGGGCAATCCATCACAGCGAACAGCATGTCATCTTTTATTTAGTAGTATAGTAATGTTGTTCTTGCATGCTAATGAAGTTGACACATTAGCAGCAATGCCACTCAAAAGCTAGGATCATGACACACTTTTAATAATAATAATAATAATAATAATGATGATGATAATGATAATTTTTATTGTAAATAAATGTGGAAATTTGCCTTTGGCCTCACTGGCTGGTTAAAACACATCATGGTAAAACACCAATAAATACAACAAATAACACAATCTGCACACAACTAACAACACTAATGGACTTGACTCCAGTGCGAATGGTGGTTTTGAATATAAAGCAATCATCTTTTTTTGTGATTATTTGTCACTCAAAATGTTTTAAAAAGCTTCACCCAAATTTTTATTTTGACATTTATTTGACCTAAGTATAGCAAATAATAACAACACAAATAAATCAGACCAGGAAACTGATGTATGAAAAGTGTCAAAAGACAAAAATGAAGACACTAGGCAGATGAGTGTTTGAGTAAACAGCTCTACTGCTCAACTGTCTGCTCAAGTGTCTCATTTTGGTTTAAAAAATAAACTGAAGCCTTGTTTCTTGAATAAAAACCCAGCTGCAGTTTTTTGATAAGCTGCTAAATATGCAGTTTTGAAGACGGACCATCATCATTTAAAGTTCCTGTCCTGGCACTGAACTCATCTATGTTCATCAAAATTACATATTTAGAAGTTTTTTCAATAAAAAAAATGGCTTAGATGTAACTTTTGGATGCGCAGATCTATGAATATGCAAATAGGTCCCATCCCTTACCTGCAAGCCTACAAGCATACCTGCTCCCATTCGACTCTGCTCATCGAACACACAAACCTCTGCTTGTAAACAGCAATAAATAACATGAGCCTTGGGCCTGTATAGAATTGTTCTACTACTACCAATACCAGTAACTGAAATGCCTCCGATACTGGCTAAAATGCTGGATCTGGTATCAGTGACGTTGTGGGTCTATACACCAATCCAATACCAAATTATTTATTAATATGCTTTAGTTTCATACCTGGATAAAACAGCAGTTTTTAAAAAAAAACTGTACCCTACACAGCAGGTTGCACTGTGCAGCTGCTGGCGACTACTGTTTTTTTAGTGCAATGACAAAGAAATGATTTGGGGTAAATAGCACAATGTTAGTCGTAAACATAATGTCAGAAATATGGTACTATTTTTGTTGGATAGAAGTTCTATGGTATTCATTCTCTCTGTGTATTTGTTCATCTTTTACAAAGGGTTTAACCTGAGCCATGCCATACAACAGTGATAACATTTCACATCCATACCAAGGTAGTAGTATACAGCTGTTGTTGTCGGTATCGGCTGATTTACAAGTTCAGGTATCGGCTGATACCGAAAACCACACTGGAAAAAATGGTATCGGAACATCTCTAGGCTTGGCTAGCGTGTCAAACAGCTGATAATGTGTTGCCAGTATTAGAGAAACCTTGTTCCCAATAGCCAGCTCTGACAAGTTGAAGTCAAAGAACTTGGCTTGTAAAATACGTAGCTACACCTAGCTTCTCCCCGCAAGCTCCCCACTTAGTAGATAAGTGACGTATGAAACCCTGGCTGTCTAAATCTGTGTTTTTGAGACTGTCATTGGTACACTGCAGGTTTAGGGTGGAAATGCTCAGCCATGGCATTGACTCCCTATGTCAATCTTATGGCATATAAAAAACAGCATATGGGCATGTTAAGGTTGAAAAACTGGAGGGGGCCTTTATGATATTCACACTGTGGAACAGACTTGACTGCATTACTCTGAAAGTAGTAAAAAATGGAACATTTGGTGACCTATTTCCAGAATTAGAAAACACCAAAAGTTTAGCTTAATCAACATTCAGCACAAGTTTCAACTGACATAAAGTTTGCTGAACTATATTAAACTTACATTTTAATAGAAGCATTAATAATTTACATACAAATTAAATTACAGCGTCATCAGCGTAACAGCGAAGCTTGGACTTCAGCATATGTTGGCCTTTATCATACATATATACTGTCAGTTAATTGTGCTTCAGATATACTGCAGATACTGCAGTATGTGACACTTTTTAATTTACACAATCATCACTCTGGTCACTAAATAAGGCTCTTTAATATCAATTTTCTAGGCATATTGTATGGAACACTATGCCTTAGCTCACAGTAACAGAGTTAGAGTGCAGCTACATTAATGACAAGCACTTGATGACAATCTCTAAATTAAAAACAACAGTGTGTGGGCTACATTTAATGATGCAACAATACAAAGTAAGTTTAAGTGTATGAAGTTAATGCTATAATAAGCACTTACAAAAAAGTTTTAGTGGTTGAATAAATTCTGCTTGAATAACTGAGTGAATAATTCTGGGCAATGAGTTGGCTGCTGCTCAGACTTTAATAACCTCACTTCTTGGATGACTCATACTGTAGGTAATTTAAGCAAGAACTATTTTTGTTTTATTACTGTACACTATGCAATTTCTTTACATACTGTGTTCAGTAAAATATATGATATCATTATGTTCCTGGAGCACTTTTGTACATTTACAAGTTGTTTCTATTAAGATATAAGGTAACTGTTTAAGCGTTTCAACCAATTCATTTCTATGAACGTTCTCCACTGCACAGCAGAATGCACAATGCAAAGACATGAACTGACTGCTTGGCTCAGCGTTGACACTGTAGCTTCATCAGACCCCAAAGTGCATTACCAGCTGCACTCAAACCCTTTAATGAATCAACTCTGGCAAGGCCCATCAATATGAAGACACTGAATAATGCCTTTAGTGCAGACACTTAGCTTGTTACCCTATCCATTCTATAAGTGCTGATTGAGGAAACAGGGGATATAGCTGCAGTGCACAGGTTGGACTCATTTATGATGTCAATGTTCAATGCATTTATGGTTAATAGAATTAGTCTGATTCATGCAATGTGTGGCCATTTCAACAGTGTAACATAAAACGCTTCGGCAACACTCATAATCAGGTTCTTCTTCTTTAAAGGAGCAGTGTGTGAGATGTAGGGGGATTTAGTGACATCTAGCAGTGAGGATTGCCTTTCCACAGTGTTCAGTGTTCAGGAGGTTTTTACCAGGAGCTGATTTATCCACAGAGGTCTCTTCCTCTCCAAAACAAACAGACCAGGTGATTAAAACTGGTGAAAAAAGCAGTTTCAGGTAACAAATCAGTGCCTGTCGACGCAGTTCAGCCTGTTGCAGACCAGCTGCTAGCCCAGCATCTGCTAATGTGTGCTCACACTTTTTCTGCAATAACTTAAGAACCAGATGTTTAGGAGGTTTTTCTGTATTTTGCCAACACTGCTGATTCGGAGCGGCTGCTAACCACAGTGGCTGATAGAATGGCCCTGTCCAGAGCCACTGTTTGGTTTGTCTGTTCTGGGCTACTGTAGAAACACAGCTGTGCAACATGACAATCTCCATAGACAAGGACCCACTCCCTACGTAGATAAAAATGGCTCATTCTCACGTAATGAAAACGCAACAATTCCTAGTTTCAGCTTATTTTCCACTTAAGAAAACATCATTAATGTTGCATTCCATTTCTGCCAATATATCTCCCTAAATCAAACTCACTGAACCTTAAAAGATCAGTGGAAATTGAACCATGAAATACTACACCATTTATTTATTTATTTTTTTTGACCAGGTCTCTCACGACAACAATACCTGTACATGCCTGTATCTCAAGTTACTTTCTACTCTTTGTATTATAGATGATGTCTGTTCATTTTCCCTTTTTAATTATTCAATGCAGTCATAGGAGGCAATTACTTTACTCTCATACTGCAGGAATTGGTTGTCAAAATGCCCTTCCGTGGTCATTTTCTATATGGATTTTAACTTTGATGTACTGTACCTATTTGCTTGAGAATTCTTGAAATAGAAAGTGAAAGCAGGTCTCTTTCAGCCAAGAGTTTGCTGAGTCATGACAATACATCCTCGCAGCCACTGACATTGGTGTCTTAGCGGCTGCAGAGTAAAGGCGGAGCGTTGTACTGTGATTTATTGAGTGGGCCCACTGCAGAGGGAAGCTGGGAGAATAAAGTGCTCTCACCTGGAAAGTGAGGCTCGCTGTGGTGAGGAGAGATTTTTTTCCGAGGCTTTGCAACTCACATTACTGTAAAAAGAGCCAGTAAGGTCTGCATGATTCCATATTCATGAGAGGATGAATGAACAGTCGCAGGAATCGTGTCTGCAGCACCAAATTGATTCTTAACATTTACCAGTCTTGAATATATGAATGGACAAGAGCAAGTGTGCAGGAGGTTAGAGCGCTGACTACTTTCTCTAAATAATGAACACAGAGGGAATGTGTACAGAGGAGGGTCTATCTCTCTCCTGCACATTCAGTTGAGTGGCTGGGACGTGCCCCTGTAAACTGCTTGAACACACACTCAGTGCAAGGGGCACTCTGCACACTGCGTCCTCCCTGGTTTGCGGCCTCGCAGGTTTCCGTGTTAACATATGTACAGTGCAGCGCCATGGGACACTCCGACACTCCTCCCCTGTGCACACTGAGCTTCGTGAGCTAAACAGGGCGAGATAACTCGTGCCATTTTTCATGTCAGATCATATCCCAGATATGCATCGCCTACCAGTAAATGTAGGGTGTGTTTCCCATCTCATGCTTGGATTTCTGACATAATGCAGGCACTCAGTTCTACACAGTAAAAAATTCAATCCAGACTGGTTTAGGGATAATAATAAACTCAAACAGAAGGATTTTAAAGCACTCTGTCATCTTGACAACCTCTGCAAACAACTTTAAGGCCTTAAGGGTGCTCACCAGGGATGCAGCATTTCCAGGCTTTTACATCTCACAGTCCTCTAAGTCTCCTCTGATCCCATCAATTAAACTGCAAACTCCTCTTTATGGCCGACTTATACCTTTTGTCCTTTACACAGTAAAGCCTGCCTTTAAAGCTATCCATATAACCTGACAGCGACTGAGTCAATCGCAGCAAACTGACATGAGAGTGTTTCTATTTACAGCTGCATTAAGAGTAAGGAGTGGATACTATTAAATGCTGAAATAAACCAATCTGAAGAAGAATAGTCCATTTTATTCTGGGTAAAATGTTGATTTTTCCAAAGATGATATCCATTAGGCAGACTATCAAATGCCCAGAGTGAACCATGGGATGCTTCGTGGACTTCTTTGCAAGCCTCAGAATCACAGTTTGAATCCAGGTCTCATGATGGCACTGATGACAGGACTCATTTTAAATTAATGCTGGAGCTAGCTGGTGAGATTTTGCTCTGCTGTGGGTCTTAATTTAATTGTGGCAGCAGTGCTGAGAATATTCTGCCGCTGTTTCTTGATATGATCTTTATTTGGAATTAAGAGAAAGCCGCTGGACAGGAGTGTCACGGTAACATCAGTGTTTCATTGCGCCATATGTCTTCCCAGATGTCTTTAACGTTTGCTCGTAAGAATGTCTGAGAGAGCGCTTCACGCGAAGCAACCTCGCCACAGTCTACACATACCAATTATTGTGAAAGCAAAGGGCCTATAGACTGTTGGCACGAGTTGTTCCAATTTCAAACATTCCAAGATACTGAACATTATTTGAGCTGAAAGGAAACGCAATACGTGTTTTACATGACTTCATGAATCTCTGTACTGAAAGTGCACAATGTAGCATGAATCCTTTCTTTTCCTGAAAAGAGCCTCTGTACATTAGTCTGCTCTCAGCGTGCACATGTTCGCAACTGTTCCTCTCAGTCAGTCCTAGAATACCAGCACACAATGCCCTCTTTAGCTGGTCCTGCCCCGAAGAAAAGCTGCTAAAAGCAATAAAGGCAGTGGAGTAAAACCACGCAGAGCCCCTGTTATACTTGTCATCCTTATCATTCCACCCCACTTATTCCAGATAATAACAAATTACTACCCGCGTCACTCAAGAGATCTGACTTTGACCGAGAATAAAAGTCATTATGGTTCTTCACAAGATGTTCCTGATGAACAATCCTGGAGAGCAAAAACAGACATGGGAGTACATTAATGTCTCTGTCACATGCATGTGTGCCAGGCCACTCTTCATCACAGAGTGCCATTCTGTTACTATTCATTACTATTCAGAGCTTGCCTGGAAGCAAAGCAGAAGAAACTACCGTATGAAGCAAAGATCAGACATTAAATGAATGATTCCCCAGGCAAAACAATACAGCCCCAGAGTTTGTGCCACTTAATAGCTTTCCTGCCTCTGTACCCCAGGGTCCGGTCTGTTCACAGAGCACAGAAATGGCTCGAACAAAAGATTATGAATGCACCTCTGAAATGAAGTGTCAACAGCAGGGTTTCCTTCAGTGTGGCAAAGGTTAAGTGCACAGCTTTTATATGTTAAAACAACACCAGAGGTACTGCACTTAAGAGTGTCAGGCTCTTAAATAGAACATTACATAATAAAAATACTGACAGGGAATACTGCTTTGAAAATTACGATAAACATCCAATCTACACAGGAATGGGTTGCCAAATTAATTTAAGCTGCTATCCATATTTCCTCAGTGAGTTGCTCCAGAGTTCAGGGTCTCTGTCTGCAAAAGCATGTTTACTTCTCAGCTTTGAGATCAGGAAAGGCTGTAGATTTTTACACCACTGCACACTGGAGTTAAATGTTATGAAATATACAGCAAGATGTTTATTTCTTTAGAAATAATTAAGAAAATATTAACTAGTTAAATTTGTAGTGACTGAATTTGGAACTAGGGTGAGCAGATGAGAAAAGAGCTTTGCATTTTACAAGTACAACAAGCTACTCTGGTCATCTACAGAGTAAATATAGGGACTGTGTAAAAATTATTAGGGGAGGAGGGGTGTAGAAAAGGGGTAAGGTACTGTTATTTTTATTTTTGTTGAAGGGAAGGTAGTCTAAGTTTTTGGAGGATTAGGGAAGGGTATTTTAGTTTTTCTTGCAGTCATTTTTTCAAATTTATTTCATATTTGTGATATTTATTGGATGAAAATGTGAGTTTTAACAAATGCAGAGGATACAGTGTGGGGTAAGATTGGATAATATGGCAATATATACCATGTGACTGTAGGAATGTGTTCACCAGTAGAGATTTGGCAATATGACTTCAACCCTGGGAGCTATTTGAGGAAAGCTATGAAGCAAATCAGGGCTCTATTCTCACATAATCACGAATCCAGCTACCTTACAAGGTAACGTGATTTGAGCAGACATGGAAGAGGAGAGTGACGTTCTAAATACAGAAACCTGTAACGCTTAAAATGATAAGTTTCCGTTTTTAGATAACTTTAATTACGCTGTTTTGAGCCTTTTATTTTTAATCCAAGTTTTTTGTTTGTGTGAAAGTTTCAAATAAAAGAAATAAATGATAAAATGTGATGAAGTACATTAGGGTTATTCCAAACCATTTCTTTATAAAAATAACATGTACCGGGATATAAGTATATGGCCATATCATAAACCCCTGGGGTGGAGTTAAAATATTGCAGAAAAAGGAGTACATCAGAGTAGAGCTGTCATCTGTTTGTCACCCTTCTGTTACAGTTTTCGCATAAATACATTATTTAGACATATTAGTGGGAAGGTATTGCAGTTTTTTCTCTGTGTGAATAGTGAGGCCATAGAAAATATTAGTAACAATGGGAAGAGCTTTACTTTTTTTGTACATAAAATATATACGATTCAACACCAATAACTGTCACACAGTCCTCTCTTTAAATCAGAAAAAAAGGAAAAGGCATCTAACAATAGTGTAAATATGTAACTGATGATCAAGCAATATGTGATGTCACTATGCATTTATACAGAATATACAAAATATGATTATTAGGTGCCTTGTTGGCAGGATCGTACAATTTAAATCATAAATAAATTGCATGTTAACTCGCAGTATGCCATTAAACTGAATATTTCATTTATTTTATTTTATTTTATATAAGGTAGCATGTACAATTTTAACCCGAGATGCGTGTGATTTTAACATTTAAAGCAAAGCAAATCTCAGCAGAACAATAACAATAATAATCTCATAATGTGTCATGTTTTTTTTTTTGTTTTTTTATTGGCTTTCTGCGGGCCGCAGGGTCCACATACACTCGGAGCAGTGCGGTCATTTTGTACTTTAGCAGCAAAGTCTACGACAAGCCATGTTCTATTTTCTGTCGAGCCATTACAACATCATTATGTGTGCTCTAGAAAGCATGCCATGCTACTTAAATATTGAATGAGTGAAGGAATAGCATACCAGTATCTTGCTTTCATGAAGCTATCAGGAAACCCATTCTGTCTCCAAATGTGTTTTTTACTGTAGATAGCATTTGCTATGGTTGAGGCTACAGTAAGTATTGCTGCATGTCTATTTTTAGAAAGGCAATTTCAAAGTTTACTGTGTGCATACGCATGCACATGGCCAAGTGTTTAAATGGAAGTGTTCTTGTGAGTGTGTGTGTGTGTGTGTCTGTTGCTTTGCTCAGGGCTTGTTGTTTGTGGGTTCAACAGGCAGCACATACTCTCTTATTCTCCATAGGGGGAACTAGCTGTGTTGCTCTCCACTTCCATACCTTCAGGCTTAACTGAGAGTCTGACTGAGTCACTCAGATGTAAAACCAGGAACTTCACATCTTGAGTATTGGCGAATAATATGTAAATCTAATAACTTTACCCCCCGTTTACTTATTTCATGGTCAGATGGAACCATGCACAACTCAAGTCAGTGATTCATTTCACTGTGTAACATAGAAACAGTTTTTATGTTTGTTTTTTATCTAGTATTGTCAGTAATTATGATTCTATGACTCGACATCAGAGTGGACCTTTTAAAGAGCAGTGATACTTTCAGCCGGTCTGCTGCTCCCTCTTTGCAGTCTGTTGCTTGTGACTATGTTCAGCATGCTACAAAGATTGGTTGTGCTTTTTAGTACACCCTCCTCCACCCCAGCTGCCATGCTTTTAAGTGCTCCAAAGTGAGGTACTCCTTGATTGGCAGCTCAGGATCAGTAAAGTGCATAACAGGAGGTGTATTCACCATCTAAACCTCGTCATCGTGTCAAAATCCTCCCATACAAGTTACTCTGTCTGAAGTGTGCCAGGAAAAGAGCAAACCATGTGTAAAATCAACACTTCTGTCACTTCTTTACACTTTAACACCAAGATTTATTTCTGTGGTTTGGTTACTGGCCAGCGGAAGTTAATGCATAATATTAGAAGATAATATAACCCTGTCAGTGTATTTTTGGCTTATACAACTTGATTTCATAATCATGAGAGACGGAGATAAGAAATCAAAGTGAATGATGTGTTTGACATCAGTGTGGGGCTCATTCTTCATTTTTAAGCAAGTTACTGTACCAAAACCGATGTGATTGATGCCATGCTTTCTTTTTTTCTCATGTTCAGAAAATAGAGTAATTTGAATTTAGATACATTTTGAAGCTGGACACCACAGGAAGCTGTGTACAGCATGAAATAGCCCATGGTGCCAAGGTCAATACATTTTTAAGGACATTTTCTCCAAATTGCTGATGGTTGTTGGCAGCACCTGGTGCCCACTGGGTTTGCCCAGGTGTACAACACTTGAGATGACTTCCACTAGAGGTAGAGGGAGAGCTGCAATCATGTCTTTATGTAAACACTTTGCATCGGCTTCACAGCTGCATCCAGTAAATTTAAACAGCTTTCATTTCCAAGATAGTTTCCTCGAAGCTGAGCTCAAAATGTTGCATTTAACTTTCCTTCACCTCTGAAGAAATGTGCGAGTCTGTGGCTGCTTCCCTTTCTGGAAGATAATTCAAATGTGCATGTTTGCCAGGGCTGTGACGATAACTACATTATTGCAATACCATGGTCATGTGACACTACCGTGGCGATGAGGTCATCACCATCACCACCATATTTTTTCCAGGCAAATATAATAAATTCATTAAAAAATGTGCTACTCTGGCTCTGATGCATCCATCTATCTGCAGTCACCACTCTGTAGCTTTGCACAATGTCCCGCCCACACCACTACGTGATTGGTTGCACATCATGAGCAGTGTTAATTTCATTGACAAACAACATGATGCAAAATGTTTGTCAACGACCTTTTATACATGATGAAGACAAGATGATGAGCTAAAAAAAAAGACCACTGGTAATAAAAACTGACAAAATGTATGCTTTGTTTTTGTGGACAAGACAAGATACGACTAAAATGTTAGTGGGGGGCTATCAGACATTCAAAATGAGAGGACAGGAAAAAAGAATAATAAGTAATTTAAAACAAAAAAGATTTAAAAAATGTTTTAAACTAGGAGGCAGAGAAAGGGTGTGCTTAAAACAATTTTCTAATGCCATATGAGGAATTTGAGATTGTAGCCCCAAAAGGCTGGTAAACTCCAAGTAATAGTCAGCACCATGATGGTTCCAAATGTGTGCATTGATTGACATTATCAAAGACATCTAACAGGTATGGTAGAACGATTATTAATCGGCAACTATTTTGATAATCAATTAATCATTGAGGTTAGTTTTCTAGCCAATCTGTTGAATATTTGAGCCTTTCAAAGATGACATTATAGTTAGTTGAATATTTTGGGGTTTTGCACTGTTAATCCAACAAAACAAAACATTTTGAGACGTTACTTTAAGCTGTAAAAAAATTGTGACTGGCATTTCTCACTGCTTTCTCCTGTTAATTAGACCAAACAATTAATCGATTCATTGATAAACAACCAACAGTCTCATCAATAATGAAAATAATTGTTAGTTGCAGCCCTACAGATGACATAACATCAAGATGGTCTAGTTAATGCCAAAATGACACCAGTCCATCCTCCTAACAATTATAGCCATAATACGTTACACACATTATGCGCACTGCTGTTAATGAGCCCAATTTTATCAAATGTATCAAACAGTAAAATAAGTTAGTGCAGACTGGTGTACATGGTAAAGCAGGGCATTGAGGTGAATGTAACTTCCTGATTGATTTCTCAACACTTAAATGTAACGTTCATTTGGAAAATCTCACTCTCTCCTATCTGTGTTTAAAATGTGGAGGCCTTTACTCTGCAAACCACTTAAGCACACTAATCTCTTCAATTAATGAGGGGGCACAACAAGATGGTTTGCCTTTTTTTTTTTTTTACACAGGAAGATGAGGAGGGCGCACATAAATTGACTTGGGGTCACCACACTCACTGAATATTTTAACTGCTTTCTTTATTTAAATAGATTACACACTGCCAGTATTGAAAAGCAAATCTAAAATCTCCCTCCTAATGTGTTACAAATTGGATTTTTTTTCTGTAAATCATCCACTTAGGACAGTAATAGCACAGATCACATTAACTGTAACACCCTTTATGCACAATAACTAAATATTGCCACACTGTGATGGTAGTCGTCTCATAGAAAGTTGACGTGGGACAGAATAAATTGGCAGTGATTTAAATTCCGGACAGTTGCGTCAAGCTGTGGATCCCAGCAAGCTATTTTTGTCCTCATATCCATGTGCGCTCCTCTGCACGTCAGCAGCTGGGCAGAATCAGTCAGATCGGTGCCAGTGCTCAACCTTTCAATGCTCTGGGTCAGCATCCTGGAGATGTGCCAGAAACTCCAGCTCCTCAAGACCATATGGGGTCTGTTTCTTCTCAGCACCTCCACTCTTCCCCTCCTGCACCCGTTACTCCAGGGCTGCAACCTGACCTGTCCTCACATACATCATGTCTTATGAAAAGCAACAAAGACGAAGAGAGTCTTTGGACAGTAATGCTGTTTCCGCTCACAAGAGAGAGCATGGTGGACGGATGCTGCTCCTCGTCTCCATACAAAACATGAATACTTCACAGACGGCATATTCAAGAGTCACTGTACATAGCTAGTCAGCGTGAGTAAAGGATTATTACAGGAAACAGTTTCAAATTATGTGCCATTAGGTTGTGGTTATAAAGAGTGTCACAAAATAAGGTAGCTTGTTGCAGAAAAATTATTCTAATAAGGTAAATTCACATAAGAATGGATTTTCTCTAACTGTGACCTGAGTGAGGTTGCTATTGCAGCAACACCTGCATAATTATTACTAGCACTATATGACACATCTTACACCTAGAGGCTTCCATGTGCCAAATTCATGGTAGGTGCCAAAGTGACAAACCCATCTTTATCTAATGCACAACAACGTTCATGAGGAATAATAATTGTCTTCCATATAATGAGCTCTTCTTTGCATTGAATTCCCTGTTCAAGTGAACATGTGAATGTTCCTTGAGTAGGGCTGCACAATAAATCAAAATGTTATCGAAATTGCAACATGCCCAAGTGCAAGATCCATTGCAAGAGCTGCTGTTTATTGATAAAGGTAAAAGCACAGCATTCCAGACATAAGAGAACATGTTTGTTTGGTAAAAACCCCAGAAAAAAATGATATTATCATAATTTTCCCCCTTTTTTCAGTGAAAATTAAGTACAAAAATTATTATTCACTCTGAAACCACGACCTTTATTGCAAGCGCAATATCTGTCAAAATAATCCCAATGTTTTTTGGGGGGTTTTTTGGCATATCGTGCAGACCTAATTTTGAGGGAAAATTCCTCTTCTCAACCTGTCTGTTAAAGCCCGGTGGTTGGGGGGGAAGAAATGTTCCCTCTTGGTTAAAGCATGGCAGGCAGGGGCAGCTGCAGGACTGACCCTGCCAAGGACAGAGAGCTTCCCATGCCTGTTCAATGGCGTAAAATGGGTCATTGAACAGCTAAATGGAGTCATTATGATGAGTAATTAAAAGAATACTGCTGAAGACTCCCAAACTCGCCTTTTCTCTTGGTTCCGCTGCTTTTTGTGTTGTCACGGGGCCTTTGCTGAAAGGCAGCTGCCTTGGGCCACTTAAACTATCACCCCTTTCACTGGGATGCAAATAGCAGCCTTAGCAGCTAATTGAATTGCATTATCTATTGTCCTCTCATTTACTGAAAATCTAGCCATTTTGCAGATTTCCATTACTGATTGTTGGAGATTGAATTTTGCCGGTGCTTTTTATCTGATACAGCATGTCATACACTCTGAATCACAAGGGATGAGAACACAGAATTGTTTCATTAGAGCAAGAGGAGTAATGTGAATACTGATTGTGCAGTAATCTGGGCCTCGTCTTAGGCAGATATTAATATGTATGTAGGTGGGAAAATTGCAGCTTTGCGTCGCTGCATGCTGTGGAGGCTCGGTAAACAGAATCAGGAAAGCAAGGAACGAAACATGGTTAAAAGAAGATGAAGAAATCATGCTTCATTTCTGTGTCACTTATTGTAGTGAATACAAAACATCCATCTCTCTCTTCAGCACAAAGCTTCTCACCCTCTTTTATTTTAACTTCCAATAAAAATGCATGAAGACGTGCCCATGCATTGCGGCCTCCCTACGGGCGACGTGTGCAGCACATTCTCATTCACTTTCCAGGGAGTCATTAAGATGATAGGGGGGTGGGGGGGTGGGGGGGAATGATGTTTGATTAATTAGTAAAACTAACTTTGGCAAGACTGGACACTGAAACAGAGGATTTCATTAGCTTTTGCTTGCTAGATAAGGTTAATGAGGTGGTTCCGATTTTTGAAAAAAAAAAAAGGAGGAAAAGGGAACGACTGCAATGCCAAAAGAAGGTTATCCTCTGAAGAAGCAGCTTCTTATTGCATGCCTCATTAACACTGGCCTCTATGGATTGGATTCAACATGTTGGCTTAAATACCTGTATGTTATATGAAGGTGTTTAATACTGAAAATCCATTCACATGCTTAAAGTAGTAAACAAACCACTTGATTGGAAATTACATATTAATATCTGTCACTATCTTGTTTTTGCTCCTCAGAGTTCAAGAAGACAAATCAGTGAACATCTGCACTGCTATAGGAGGACACCAGGGATGCACAGTGAGGACTTCAACCTAGATTCCAGAGGTGAGTGAAGGTATTTTTGCTTCTAGCTTGAGTCAACTGCAGCTCTGCATGAGCAAACGCCCCCTAAGAGGATCAGAGAGAATCCATCGCTAATCCACTGGTCAATACACATGACGAGTACAGTGTCAAAGACAAGTCACTCAAAAGGACATGTCATCCTGAGAGTGGACAGTCTCAGTATCAGTCTGTGTATATGCGTGTTGTGTTTACGTTCCCCTGTTTCTGCCTCTGTTTTTTTATTTACATTAGCATGTCAGCACTAAAAGCTAAAATATATATTATAGAGTTTAGAAGGTGGAGTCTTTTAAATGCTTTGGGTAATGCATTTGTTATTTATGCAATCTTAATGGGAGCATTAGAATAAAACATCAATAGATGTCTTGTTTGTTATCAAGCTCTGATTTTATAACCCAACTCCAACCACCTGATCAGAGAACAAATGACTTTATTCTTTATCACAACCATTATGTTAAAAATTCTATTTCTCCCCTAACAGCTGTAATCTTTCTTTGAAATGATTTATTCACCAGCTAAACTTGAATTCATCACAGTTTAACCCACAAAATGATCATTTGTACAACAGTTATTCACCACAAGTAATGAAAAATTCATGCCTCCTCAGTGAAAGAAGAATCCAAAAACTGAGAAAACTCTTGATTAATTGAAGTCATAGGGGTCCACATTTAACAACAGTGAGACTATATCAAAACATCTATTTACAAACTCTCACACAACTCATTCAGTATAATCCAAGTCTTATTTATCCAGTCATATGCTCAGTTTTTCCCAAACAGGCAGCCCTATCCGACAGGAAACTGGACTAATAGTGAAACTTGCCTGTGCTCTCTTCAAAGCCAGACTCCACTGAAAAAAACAGTAATATTACCTTGCTGAACACAGAAGCTGCTGGTCTACCGCTGCCTCAATCTATAGTTTGTTTGTGTTATTGGGTCACTTTGATGTGTTAAAGAGTTGGTTCAGAATCAGTAAAGTCACACAATAACACAAACAAACTAACTGTGGTAGACCAACAGCTGCCTTGTTCAGCGAATTAATATTATTGTTTTGGTCAATGGAGTCTGGCTTTTTTAGTTCAATTCTCCGTCAAAACAGCTGTCTGTTTCAGAAGTACTGAGCATACAACTGGAGAAATGAGCTGTGCACGAGTTGTGTGAGAGTTTTTAAACAGATATTTGATATAGTTTTGCTGTTGTTAAACGTAGCCCACTTTCACTCCCAATTCATCAAGAACTTTCTCAGTTTTTGGATTCTTCATTCACCCTAGGACACATGAAATACAAAGTGTTCTTCAAATTCATTGTAACACGGGGTGAGTAACTGTTATACAACCGGTCATTTGAGGAGTGAAGTATTCATTTAATGCCCAAATATTAATGATGGGAAAAAAGAGCAAAACCACCTTTCTGACAGTTATTACATCTGCATATTGGCATAAATAAGTACATTTAATCTTTCACATACCACCCAACATATGATCCTTTTAAATGTCTTTTTAAAAATATGGATTTTTTTTTTATTTTGCTCCATTATCTCCTTTTTCTCTCAACCGGTGAACAACAAATGAGTACTTTAATTTGCGAGGGTGTACCGTGACAGGAAGAGTATGTGCACACTGAACAATTAGTGCTGATTAAGAGGCCATTCACAAAAGGGACGTGGCGTTAGAATTTTAATCATCATTGACTCACTTTTTTGGAATACATTTTCATAACCTGCATAAACCTTCTATTCAAGTGGCTCACTAGTAACTCAGTTAGTCATTCATGCTGAGCAGATGGGAAGTGCCCTATGGCTTCATTAAGGCACATGTCAGCAGCAGTAGAGTTTGTTCTAAATTTAACACTTTCCTCTTGTGATTTAATTGTAGCAGAAGAAGAAAAAAAAAAGTCAATTTTAAGCTTTGGAAATTCAATCTTACAGCTCTCTGTGTCTTAAATGTATTTAAATGAAACTCTAGCCGGTAAATATGTCAACGCCTTAGCTCTATTACCGTTAGCATGTTAATAGCATTAGGTTTAAAGCCCAGCTGAGCCTGAGGGCCTGACAAAGAATAATAGCATTTCCTCGCAATAAGTATAAAGACCTAAAGACCAGAAAGTTTCTTTATTTTCTATGCATCTAACAACTTTAACCTCATGTGGCTGCTAGTGTAGCTATAAACTTCTGGTCTTTTAAAAAAAAAAAAAAAAAAAAAAAAAAAAAAGCCCTACATGTTTGTACTTGACTCGGCTGAAGTCCCAGTGCCCATTAAAGAAAAATTAAACAACACCAAACATAGAGATGCAATCTAAAAATGGAGAGGGCCCCAGAGAAGAATGATAATAACGATCATGCTTTAGAAACAAAGCTATACAAAAATAATAAAGACTTAGTTTGGAAACTGTTTCTCACCGTGCAGATAATATATTCAGTGCTTTTTACTGTATATCATCATCTTAATAAGCTTGCAACAAGGCATTTGGTGTAAGAGATCTACCAGAGAGCAGTTGAATGGATATTGAATGTGCTGTTTTAGTGCCACCACTAACCAAAGAAATCCTCTTTATTGTATTTTTTGATCTATCTTTTTCATGTTCACATCATTTTCAGTTTTTGTTTTAAATGGGAGCAGCTATTTATGGCTTTTTTTTATTAAACTAGAAGTTGAGAGACAATGAGCCTTTGTATATATTCTAGTCCGTCATATAAGGAAAGGCAGGTTTGGACAGACTTCAAGAATAAAATCCCCAATTGGACACATCAAATATGTGTTCGAGTGCTGGATCAATTGAATGACTTTGATTTAATCCTCGCTGCCTTTCAAGTACGGCCAGAGGGATTTTTCTTATGTCGAACTGTCCAGAAATATTTCTGCTACACCAATTCTTAGGGTATAAATATAAAACCACATTATGCATGAGAGGCACAACAAGCCGATATATACATCCTATTTATTGCCATCCTAAAACAAGTTTGGCAACCCATGAAAGAGTAGCAGCTTTAACTACTGTCATTAAAACTGGAGATGTACTGCTGTTGCTGCTGCTGCTGCTGCTGCTGCCGCTGGTGAAAGTTAGTGACGAGTCTGTACGCCCAGAGCTGGAGAGGGACCACAAAACTCCCAGTTTAATTATTTCATTTTTTTAAAAAAAGAGTGTCCAGACCAATATTCTTTAAGGGGACCCATAATTCCTAGTTTCCCTGCAGAGATATGTGCTTTTACTTCACTGATTTATACAGGATGTGCAATGTGCACTACAAGAGGAAAAGTCCGGCCCACTGAAACACAGGGCCAGAGGCAGGAATATTTTTGTATTCTTATCGTTTGATAGTTTGTTCCAAGTCAGATTTACTAGACACTCTTATTCCTACTATACACTAGAGGACTTCAGAGACTTAAGTCTGACATCCCACATCTTAGGCTAATGTGAGATTTTAGTCTCACACAAGGTTTTGCAAAGACCAGGGATTTTGCAGGGTCACTATTTTCAAGACTACGACGAGATTCCTTTTGAGATTTCTTGCCTTAATGCTCCTGGGGGAAAATATTATGCCAAACTCCGTTTACATATTCACAATTTCTTACATGTCGGGATTACAACACATAACTCTAGACACATAAGATACAAGGCGTCATAAGTCGACAGTATTCTTGTCAATTCAGCATAATCCATGAATACAACAGATAGACCACGAGATACATGCTAAATTAAACATCAGCTCTTGTTCACTCCACAACTCCACCAGTTTCTCCTCCTTTTCCACAGCACAAGCAGTCGAGACTTCTTACCACTCTTGCCTCCCCAGGGTCCCCTCCATGTTTACTGTCTCCTTGGTTTGCTACTTCTTGTTTAGTGCTGGAGAGAGTGCACCTATTCTTCAAGTATCACATGTGCCAGGGCTAAAAATTTACAACACTCAACATGTTTGAGCAAGACATTGAAAAGACTGATGTAAGATAGCTCAGGCTGAGTTTTATGACCACCCTGCACCAAATGATCAAGATCATGGGAGTGTGCACTAACTATGGGAAAAATCTCAGGATTCTGTCTGTGACAGTAAAATTGCTTGCAAAGTTTTTGGTGCAGGTCCAGCATTAACCTCACAAACTTGTTTCCACCTAATGAGTGCCATCTGTTCACGAGGTGGTGTGTGTTCCTGAGATTTCAGCATTACCGTAATCAATACACATAAGAGTTGCCAAATAAGGCCAACTTTTCCCCTCCATTTGTCGGAAAGTTTGAGTCGCATAAATGTTAACAGTAAGAAGAATTTCACACAAAAGTTTCAGGCCCTGCTGTCAGACATCAGCAGACAAAACCATAAAAAATTAAGCAGTGTCAGTAGCGGTGTTAGAGGGCCCGAAACTAGGCTATTTAAACAAACATTAATAATACAGCTGCCAAGGACGCATCATCAAAGCAGCACTGTACTGTGACTGAAGTATAGGGTTTGACATGATTCTAGATGCTAGAAAACGTCCTTCTAAAGCAAACTGGTACATGGCAAATATGAGAGCCAGTCAAGGGGCTGTGACTGTCACAGTGATATTAATCTCCACAGATATCTGCATATGTATGCAGAATCTGTAGGTAAGCAGACAAGATGTTGGTATCAGAAGCAGTCTGTTTTCTGTTTGTAGTCTGAGTAGCATTGACTAATCACATTTGAGCAGCAGCTAAACAGTCCATGTGGAGAGACCTTAATGCAATCTTAGAACCCATCAGCTATTGTCTGACAAGAATGTAGCTTTACATTAGCTTTTTTTTAAAATCAGGATTTACATGCAGATATTTCTTTATGGAGTTTACCCACAATGGTAACACACAACTTTTGACATAAGAAAATTTTCCCACCAATTCAGTATCTGACCAAATGTCTCCCCTTCTGTTCCAGAGTTATGACATTACGTAATGGCCAGAAAAGTGTTTTTGCAGAACATTATGATGTCACAGTGAAGCTGACCTTTGACCTTTTGGGTATAAAATGACATCACTTGATCATTATATCATATTAGACATTTGGGTGAAATTTGATCACAATTAGGGCATGATATCTTGAGTTATGGGCAAAAATGTGTTTTGTGAGGTCACAATGATCTTGACCTTTTGCTTTTGACCACTAAATTCTATCAGTTAATTGTTAAGTCCCAGTGGATGTTTGTGCCAAATCTAAAGAAATCCCCTCAAGGTGTTCTTGAGATATAACGTTCACTAGAGACGTACTCAAGGTCACACTGACCTTGGCCACTGCTATCTCCGGCACGTAGGCATAAAGATGATAAAAGCTTCTCAGTGAATAGGCAAACCATGATGATGATCTGGTGAGCAGAATATTTATTTTGCATTAAGGCTCATGTAGTTATATGTATACCTTGATTTCAGTATATTAGGCGTGTGCATGACTCATACAACAAATGACATTCATACCTACTGTTACAAAAATTAAACGTATGACAAATCAGGTGAACACAAATTCTCCTAAATCACATGTACCAAATGATATTGAACATGTTCATTTGAGTGGTTCTTGCATGAGGCCCAAACGCTATATTGTAAATAAACGCTATGGCCTCTAAAGTGTTATTGTTGAGCAACTTTGTTTTTATCTCTCACTTTATTGGTTTTCAGTTTTGCCTTCAAGGCAGTCGAAAATTTGTCCTGGGATCCAGAATATCATAAAGCCATTGATCACTGTGATGATCATTCTCCTGACCAGGTCACAGCAGCTTTATCCCCATCAAGCTCTATAGTGCCAGCTCCTCCGTCAACCTGGATTCCTAATTGATGGCACTAGAGAAGAGTTATTTGAATGGATTACCGTAAAGAGCATCATGGATTAGCCTGAGAGAGACATGGATCCCGAGGGAGCCTTAAATTGGTCACATAAAGTGATTATAAAACATCTGTATGGTTGGCAATTATTGGGCTCCCTTCTCATCAAAGGAATTTAACCCTTCCTCCACGTTCGCTCGATGCATCGATTCGACTCTGGCCTGTTATATCTCACGTGGGCTGCGGTGGTGTTTGTTGGTGCCCAGGCAGTGCAATGATCAATGCCCTCAGGGTGGGAAAACAACTAGTTGTAAATATAGCATTGGTTTTTGTAGTTGCATTTATGACTTAGTTACTATGACGTCAAGGTGGTAACACATAGTGACTAAAACCAACCTATCCATTTGAGCAAGATCAATGCAACATACAACACCCCTCATGGCAGCACAAGCCATCTTAAAAGACTAAATGGCTGTTTTACACTTCTTGATTAACGATTCATGTGATTACATTATTACTGCAGTGCTCAATCAGAGTAAAAGAGAATCCGACATAGTGCCTCCTCTGTGGTTCTGTTGTGGTTCTGTATTGGTGCATTTCCCAGAACTGAACTCATCCAATTGCCCTGCCTGGGCTGTCATCAGTCCTAATGTACTGTAATTTTTAGTGATCACTTTACTCACTTGATGCTCCCTCAGTCCATTAATTCCGTGATGAGAGCTACATCTATCACAAATATGGCTGCCATAATATTAAAGTCTTTGCCCTGTAAAAGATGAGCGGATCTAAATCAGACCAAAAATGTCTCCAGTAAACATCCTGTGCATGCCCAGGTCTCTCCACATTGGTCAGTGTGAAAACCTCAATGTTAGGAGTGTTTTAATTCAAGAAAAAGTAGCTGAGATTTGAAAAAAAGTAGTTCAGATTTCTAAATGATACACTTTTCTTGTGGTTAAATGCTAAACTGTTGCATTGTTTACATTGGCTTTGTTTCCCCATTGTTTGGAGCCTCACAGACTGGGCCAGTTCTAGCCTGCTATATAAAGGCCCAGACACATCCAACTAATATCAAGAACCAGTGGTGACAAAAGGTGACTGTTGTGTTGCCTCAGGTTGCTTGTGTCTTGGCCAAAACCTGCAGGTAAACACAGTGCAAAGACTACAACCAATGGCCAACTAGCATGTACATTCTTCGCCTGTGTGACAAGATATAACTCTTCATACCGGCAGGTGGCCATAACCTGTATTTGTCAATCAAAAAGGGAAACTGGCAGACTGAAAGGACAGATTCAAGATGCCAGTTAGCTTGTTAGCACATTAAAAACACAACCAGATGTTGAAAGCTCAATGGCTTAAAAACAATCTAACCTAATATAACAAGTTGTTTAAATCTCACGCCCTCACTTCCGTTTCTCTTCTGAATTGAACTGCCAATCACAGCGATTTGATTCACCAACGGGCTCTGCTGGCACAGATGCTGAATAAACATGCTGAATCAGCTGAATTTAGGCCTACAGGGGCCAATTAGTGACAGCAATGCAGGACACACCACCAAAACTAGGGACGCTCACCGATGGCCAGATATTGACCAATGGCCGACTGTTGCCTTGAAGTGTCAAGGCCCTTATGGTGGGCAACTTGAGGCGGTAGGCAGCCAAGAGGTTATAGAAGCAGACTGGTAGCCTGATGGTTGCCGTTTCAAATCCCTAGCCAGATGGCACAAATATCTGGCAAAATGACAGCTGGCAACTAGAGCGTTGTCAGAGTCATGATCAGATCTATATCAATGTATACTCAAACTCTAATGTAAATATAAATACAGTGACCTCCTTGAGGCCGTATGTAACAGTCTGCTAAAGAGCCCTCCTACCTGACCTGGGCCGTGAGCCATGTAAAGCATTGCCACTGCCAAAGGTCACACCAGACACCACTGCTCCGACTGTGATCCTCCCGCCTTTAAAAAAGTCAGAAGAACAGAATAAGGTTTAACCACACCATTTTTAATGAACAGAACATTTTCTATAGCATTTTTAAAGCATTTTTTCCATAGCATATTTAAAGTTAGTGTTTAGTGTTAACATCAACATAAATAAGAAACGTTTTAATTAAATTTAACACTGAGCTTTGGCCTTCCTGTCTTTTAATTAGTCTTGTCCTCACAATATCACATTATCACCTCAGCTGCTCTGACTCACCGAGATTTTTTTTTATACATTATCAAATATAAAATGCTATTTATCTGTTGCTTGGCTGAATACATGATGCTTATTATTTACTGAGAGATATGCGTCTGTATTGCCCAGCACACCCAGCTAATCAACATTCTAAATTCAATATTTAATCAGTGGTCAATGTCAGTCCATTATTTTACATTCTGCATTAGTCCAGAGTTGTAACTTAACCTTGACTGAGAGACAATTGTTGTTTTGTTCAAAAGTTATGTGTGCCAATGAGGAGTGCCATCACGCCTGTATATTGTCTGGAATGGTTCCCACAGACGTTGCTGCTGGAAAGTACGTGTTTGATTTCATGCATGCGCAGGGAGAAATTTATTCAGTCTGTCTTTCAAACTAATTTAGAACGATGTGTAAGCGCTGCTTGGGCGGAGACGAACAGTATTTTTCGGTGGCATGTCATTGCATTTCGTGGGTAAAGAGGCTAAAATGAGTGTGTTCAGCTGGATGATGTATTTCTATCAATGCCAATCGGAGCTAGAGCCAATAAATACACGTGACAACTGCAGAGTCATTTGACCCAGGTGTGAATGCCAATTGTAACCTTTAGTATTATTTTTTTTTTTAAAAACAGAAGTTAGTGGAGGCTAGCGCTGTTTTGTGCAGTGGAACAAACAGAACAAAAGGGTTACGTTAAAAACCATTACAGCCCACACATATATCTATACAACGAATACATGTAAAGGAAGCCAAAATGACACTTCAGTGATTGTCTAATGGATCCAACATAAAACCTATAAAGCAAGTCAACACAGGGTTAGTTCTTATAATGTCATCTCCATTACTTTAATCAAATCCCATATTATTTTGTTAATAACGACTTGCACCAGCAGCCAGGCTGTGACTTAGCGATGAGAAAGGCAATCATGGAGAAAATGAATCAAAGTTAAAATGGGCCTACACAGATTTGACAGACAGCTGTCAGCCATTCATTACAGACTCCCTAATGATTTTTTTTCCACATCGCTGATAAAGTGCCACAGCACCTTTCCCAGCGTGACAGGGGACTTTTCTCAAATCATGACACCTCAATTCTTCCCTCTTATTGCATGCCATTCATGCAGTCAGACCTGCAGAAGGCAAAGCTGCTTGTCTGTGTCGTCGAAATGAAAAATGACTGCAATAAAACACAGGGACTCCATGTATAATGCACGTGTTGTTTTAAAAACACAGAGTTAGGCGTGTTCCTGAGTGAGACATGAGGAGATAATTGAGGCTTTGGTTTATCGCCTACAGAGCAGGATTAAAAACCTGAGGCCACGCACCTTTAAAGAAGGATCTCTGACCATCTGCTTTTGTTTCGTCTTGTCAAACGCTGTTTGTCATTTCTGTCAAATCTCTTACATTTACCGCTTTATTTCTTCCATAAGACGTTTTCCAAAATGCATTGTCTCTAAGCCTTTAAACTAGTATTAGATTTCCTAAAGATTATTAATATAACAGAGCGAAGGTGATAAACCTGTCTTAATACATTTGATGAGTTTGCCTTTCAATTTTTCACCTCTTTGCATTAAGTAAATGTTAAATGACTCACTGTTTATTAAAGGAGCTAAAACTGAAGTGTTTCAGGCATAGAGGCTGCCTATGGCACTTTGAATATTGTATAGTGATTCTCTTAAGAAGTTTTCTGTGCTCTAAAAGATAACAGGATTGCAGGAGGTGAGGTGCTCAAATGAGAAAACTGTCAGAGTATCAGTTTTGTCACAGTATCGTTTGATAAACCATTTGCAGGCACTCGTTTTATTAGCTTTTAATCTGCCTGCCACACGTCCTCCTTTACAATGTTATTTCACCCATCACTTTTTAATGACAGTAAACAAGTCATTATCTATATTTCCCATCATATGCTGTGTTTGGTTATTTCTGTTTAACAGGAAGTGACCTCACTGTTTCAGGATTGATTTATGTGTTTTCCATCGCCGCCGTGCTTCTTTATTCACTTATCCCTTTGGAAAGATAGCTCTACAGCTGAAAATTGCACCTCAAATGGATTATAGATTAGTATCAGTGTCTGACTGTCCAACTTGGGCGGTAATGTGTCAGGACTGTGGCACAGTCGCGACAAAGAATTACTCATCCAGTGTGTTTTGGAAACTTAGTTGGAGGTGTAATAAATCTACTATATTAAAACAGTATATAAGTGATATGCGTGATGTCAGTAAATGAGTCAGTAATGCTGTTTAACTTTCATTTATCCGTATCACTGACATCAGTCGTCTCCAAATGTGTGTGATTAAGATGAATGTGTATCCAGTTTTGCCATATAGCAGCTGCATTTACTTATTAATTCACCTTCAGCAAGTGAGAGGGAATGGAGCAATTAAATCAACAGATGTACTAGTTGTAATACCCTGAATACACACAGCTGTGGGTGCTTCGTGAATAAAGACCACTGACATTCATGTATAGTGATTATTTCCACAAGGATGAGGTTACTGTCAAACAAAAAACAAACTGACACGAACACAAACAAAACTGCTGTTTTAACCACAAGCACATTTTAGTTAGTGAATATTTTTTAATGACGTCTAGATAAATGGAAAAGTTATCAGTGATAGGAGTGTGACATCACATGGAGGTGGCAAGGCTACTGGAAAATGGCATTGATGAGAAGAGTAACTGATGCTGACGCTATGTGATGACAGGTATCTTCAACCCTTCAAGGCCGATAAAACAATACTGGACGTATTAAAAATGAATAGATCCCAGTAAGTGGGAGTATAGAGCAGCCCGGATGCCAGAAGAAAATGTTTGCATTGTACTTCTGAAAACCATGAATGCGTAACATTTCCACATTTCATCCATATCCTTAAAATGTTTCGAAGGTCAAGTTATACATAAGCTGACTTTTTCAACGGGAGGCGGAAGGGACGGTGGATGGTGTGTCACCTTGGTGAGACACCTGCCAAGCTGTAGACCATTGTTAAACACCAACAAACGACACCACCAATCGTCTGTTGGTGAGCCTTCACAGCATTTCCACCAGTTTCCGGGAACATCAATTGTTGGTTTGTAGACATGCGATTTGAAGCCTTGAGTTTGGCATTTTTGCCATTGCCTTCTTTTGATTTTTGGAGTCAGAAGTGACCATATTTGGATCAGAGGAGCTGTGGAGGAGCGAGGGGTGGATCTGACTGAGAGCCCGAGGACAGAGGGGTACATATACCCTTGTATCCCAGATGGGTACTTGTACCTTTGTACTCCAGACTACCTGTGCAGTTGCTAAGGTGAATATGGAAATATTGTAGGGCAGCAACTGGTGCAGCCATGGCATCCAGATTTCTCCCTAGCCATTAGTTCATGATCCCACCCACCTGTTGGGAAACACTCTTGTATTATGCACATATTGAGTCAGCTGTAACACCTGGTCACTATGTGTCACATTTAAGAGCATGTGGAAACCACATAGCACACAGAGTCTAAACACTAAGCTAAAATGTATGTATAAACAGCTGAAATAGTCTTCCAAAAGTCACTGATAAACAGTTGTCTCTTTCAAACTTGCACCTTTTACTAAACAATGCATCTATTTAACAGCACATTAAAGTCTGAATGTGTCACAGTGAAAATAAAATTTGTGTGGCCACACTGACAGCAGTCATTTCAACAGGGCTCGGTAGAAGTCGAAGGCTTTTTATCCGCACGATGATTAATCACATCACATAAGGCATCTGTCCACTATGTAATATATCTTGTCATATGACCTTTCGACTTTGTTGTAGAATGATAATTGCCTCTGCCTCATCTCCTTAGTGGGTTATGACACAGATGACATTTATTGACTAGACACCCTTGTACAAGTATTTTACAAGAAGTGTGCAAAAAGGAAATGTAGATGAGGAGCATCTGTGAAACAGAGGCTGTTGTTTTTATATGGAGGACTTGTATTATCCATGCTGGTAATGGAACCTGCTGTTAAAACCCTCCTTAAAAGCTTCTGCTTCTTTAAATAGAGACTGATGTATTCTAAGAAAATCTGTGCCAGGGAGAAGGCATGTGTGAAAGAAAGTGAATGGCACTGTTATGGCTGTGACAACTATAGCATTACACGTAAGAGCTACTCAAGCACAAGGTGATTTTTTTTTAACTGCTGTTTACAGCATACGCACTAGAATGCTGTGTTTTTCCTTTGTGAAGAAACTGTAGCTTTTCTTTCCAAATAAGCAAAGCAAATACTTCCTTTGTCCCCTATGTGCATTTGTGGAGGAAAATTTGAATAGACAGCAGCAATAAAAATGCAAATTCTGACACAAAGTTATCTGAGCATTTTATGTCCGTTTATTTCCACTAATGTCCATTAGCATTTAAAGCATTTATTTGTTGCATCATCTAACCTAACTGGGATAAAAGTCCTCCCAGTGGTGTACCTGTCATCTCGCATTGAGATCTCCTTCAAGTCTAGAGTTCGCTTTCTGTGGCGCACCAAAAAACCTTTCACTCCTGTGATAGTCAAGCACGAGCTCTCTGTTGTATCCTCTGCCCCTTATAGAGCCTGAGAGAATTTGCCCTGTCAGAAACAATAACTTCCCTTTCAAAGGCAGAGACAGTTTTATTTCTCAACATGGCCATCACACAAGATGGTTGTTTCCATTTGCCTCCCCCTTGTTTCCTTTCATTCCAGCACTCATCATAGATGGATCAAATTGCAGCGCCAGGAAAGTCGGGACTTAAAATCCTCGCTAGCACCGATTGATTTTTCTTTCCTGTCACCTTGTCCAACTCTAATACTCCTTTTGGGCTCTGTAAAAAGGAGCTCATAGTGTAGGTTCAGAGAGCAAGATAAAGTCATTATCCCCCCCAAAATCAGATAATCATCTCTCTGAACTCCAACTACACACCTACACACACACATTCACATAGCAAACTCATGTACTGAACTCCTGTTTCATGAATCTGTTGCTACTGCTGCTCCGATCTGCTGTCACTGACCACCACAAGCTCAAAGCACCACCCATGGATAGATAACTGATTATTGCACGTCCATTAAATGTTAAGTGTGTATCTCTGTCAGGGGGGTTGTGAGTGTAGAGACAGTCTTGTGCAAATTTACAAGAGGACTGCGTGGCTTTTACGGCTGCTAGATCTGCATGAATATGACAAAAAGGATCAGTTTAATTCTCAAAGCACCCGCAAAGAGTGAAATGCACCCCTAACTGTGCTGCCACCTGTGCTATTTGCATGTATTCAAATGAGGTAATATGCATACATTGGGCCCCTTTCTATATAAATGAGTTGAGATGCCCAGTTAAAGATGCTAAGTCTAGCTGGCTTTCTACCCAAGAAGGGTCTGTTTGATAGATATTGTGCTCTATTCCAAGGCAGCAAAACTCTATAACATTAGTGAATGACAGGAAAATAAAATGGTAAAATAACTCGAGCTGAGATGGAGCTGTCAATCAAGCGTGATCTGATTATTCTCCTACAATCCTGAGAAATAGTCTGAGCAGCTAAATGAGCTGTTTTTGAATCAGGTTTTCTAGTTATGAACATTTATTTTCACTCAGATTTTTGGATGCTTAATGAGTCGCTCATCTTTGATATCATTTATGGATTTTTTTTTTACTCTTTCAAGCCAAGTTTCCTGTGGCTTTAAAAAGTTACAAAAATGTGTTTGTATGCTGTCAATTCTAGTTCTTAGATAGACAGAAATTTGGAATAGAGTGAAATCAGAAACATCGGACAGACTCAGTGCATCTTTAGAAATGAGCCTCACTGCAAAACAGTTCAATTCACAAGGCGCTAATAGCCACATGCAGTTACAGTGAAATTATTAGCGTCTTCATAGAGTTGGTGGTAACTGAAGTGCATTTATAAGGGGTGTCATGCCCACAAGCAGCACCAACAGCACTGATAGATCAGGAAATTAAATCCCCAGTACGGTCTCTCTGTTATGTTTAAATTCCATGCCTGAAGTTTTAAGGGATGCCCGCGGCCTAAAAATTTCAGTTTCCTCTTTGCCATTGTTCTGCCTACTGTGTTCTAGGTGTGAAGGCAACACTCATGCCGAATGGATAATTGCACTCAGCTGCAAAACTTCATGTGAATATTTGCACTGAAATGTCTTTAGCACAGAATCTTTTGTGATTTGGACCATGTGCAATTCATGACACTATCAGCAGCCACAAGCCATTCTTTGTGAATTCACTCCTCTGCGTCAAACCTGTCCCAGAGCATCTCATGAGCAGAGCCACACCGCCAAACCAAAATGCAGATCGCTGCGATAAATGCTTAAAATCTCGATGCGAGTGTCCTGACTGAATTAGGGTAAATCTGGGGAGGAAGATAAAAATGTAAAACTCCCTTGAAGCCACGTTAACTCTTTTAAGATGTAGATCATTTGAGTTAAACTCTTTGTGGAGATAATCTCCAAGTGATAATGTCCTCTGCCTAAATGTGTCAGATATTCCGTCGGGTCGGACAGATATAAACATTCAGCGCAGGGAACGGCCGCTTCGCTGTTCGCAGCCTGTCAATCAGAACAGTGAGGCAGGTTGACCTGTCAGTCAGACGCACGGTCCTGCAGTACAACATAATTGAATTAGCTGCAGTCACTTTCTGAAGGTTAATTGGTGGGGAAACCTTGGCTCAGCATGGCGAGTAATTGAGAAAGATAAGGAAAGCGAGTCTTATCACAGATTTTATCAGCATATGTGAACTTTTATCAATTCTCTAAAAAATATAAGATATTAATAAAAAAAAACATAAAGAAGTTGACACCCAGCAGTCCTGTTAAATCCACCTGAGTAATTTTTCCATAACTTCCTGTCACGCTCAGGGCTGCGCAGTAGCTCCCACTTTGGTTCGACATGTCATGAGTCAGCAGCTAGAGACATTGCTGCCAGATGCTTTGGCTTGGAGGCCAAAATAACGTGCCGAGTTGATGGTCAGTTGATGGCCTGGAAAATTGCATTTAAACCTTCAGGTGTTATTCCAACTTGTATCTTACTCTCAAACGTACCGAATTAAATTAAACTCTACTTTGCTCCTGTCCTTTTGATAAATGCTCTCCGTAGCCCAGATGCCTTTTCCCCCTGCTCAGTATGCGTCCCGTGGAGCTGAACTGTTATGGTTTTGTTATAGAATTCGGTACAGTGCAGAGATCACAGCATTCATTTTAAAGAAAAAAACTGAAAGGTTGAGCAGGATGCACTTTTCTGCTTCCCAGTGTCCTGCTAACTATTGCGCCGGGCTGCTTTAATTCTCCTGCAGGGTTTCACTGATGCATCTGTCTCCATCAGTGCGGTGTGATTCCACACCATTCTCCATGGCTTATCATCTTTATAAGAGGTGTCACCCAAAGTAGAGCTTTTAGTTTGTAATGAGATTTTTTGCTCTCGTCTAAGCTTGAATCATACTAGGTCATGAGCCTGCTGAAGGACTCTTGATACACTGAAGAACAATGGAGTGAGATATTGGGAATTTACAAGAGATGGCAGGGCAGTAAGTCATTTAAAGTTTTACAAAGTATGACACCTGTGTGGAATACCAAGTAGTAAGTGGGCTGAATGTAACTTTTTGATAGACCAGTTTCAAATTCAGCCAGTGCATATCTGTATCAGCCCAACCTTTGCACTCAAGACCTTAATTATCCAAAAAGGATCTGTTATTTGACATTTGGCACAAATGTATCATCAGCATTAATTGAGATCAATCCACACTCCAGCAATACTTATTACCCTGATGCTAATTTGCACCTAATTAGCAGGGCCCAGTACTAATTGGCAGCAAGAAGATATTAGCTGTCCTTATTTTATCTCTGCAAAACTCCAATGAATCTAGCATGTTTGATTACAGGACAAGATAACAAAAATAAAGATTTATATGTATTATTTTAGATTTTGTTCTTCAACAATTACAGTAATGTCTCTCTCTACTTTGCAACACGAGGTGGTCACATAATAAACCCATGAGATGAGTTTGTTTACCAAAGTCTAATTAAGTGTTGCTGTAAAGTCCTAATGTACACTGAAATTCAGTTAATGCCGTTTTAACCAACAAAAATATACTATATCTATGTGTCCACATACAATAGCTCGTATGATATCCTACAAATAAGAGCCCCACTAATGACGTTATTTACTAATGTCAAGTTGCATGCCTAATGTAAAGTTATTAGGGTACAGCAAGTGAGGTGTGTTAGGTTTAGGAAAAGAAACATGGTGGCGACATACCTTAAAATGACTCAAAGTTTGCACAGTTCCCCTAGGGGAAAGTCCCGGGCAAAAGTCCTATGTTTTGTGATCTATCCACCACCCCAACCTGCCTTCTTTTGAGATCACACCCTTCTTTACTCACATCAGCTCAGTGGACACGTGATTACAGCCTTCCCAAATACGTGGGATATACATGAATGACGAGCTCAAGTTACGTAGAACGTGTTTAAATTTTAATGCATTCGTTTTAATGGGAAAACGAACAAACGGTCCATGAAAACAGCTTGACTGTATCAGTAACTTTAATACTGTTACTATGCCAGCCTGTTGACCGATTTACCGTTTTGCTGCACATATAAAAGCAGACTTGAACTTTTGACAAAAGTGTGTTGCTGTGATCCATTTTACAGCATGACTATAATAAAATGTTTTTACTGACTGACTGTAAACATGTAAATAACATACTGTAATATACACCAACAGTGTTGTGGAAAATCAAATTTCACAAAAGCTGGCTCAAAGTTCAGTTCACACAGATTAAAATAAACTTGTTCATAGTTCACAATGTGAATTTTGAGCTGAGTTCACAGCCCCAAAAAATGACTAACGTCCATTTCTTCCCTCTTTTTTTAATCAGCTGCTTCAAGCTATTCTTTTAACAACCACCCCTTACTCATTCATGCCTATTTCCCCCCCTCTCAAATTAAATGAATTACTATTTACAGTACTACAGAATTAGAGACAGAGATTATTTTCAAAAGCCAAGAAAAACAAATGAGTATGTGTTTGACCACTTAAGCAATGTGTCATATTACGCAAAAGAGTAGGAAAAGAGGTGCAGTAAAGGTAAACTATAGATAAAACTGAATTGAAAATTAGCCTGTATTAACCAAATTATGCAGCCATTTAAAAAAATATAGAATATATCCATATGCTTCTAAGCAAGCTGGTAAAGGCTCTACCACTGGCTTCATTACAGTCACTATAGCTCAAAAATGGGTTATAATTTCAGTTCTGCAGAGCATGTGATTTAGAGAAAGCAATACTCAAGAGTATTCAGACATTAAAACTTGGAAAAATATATAGCATATTTTTTTTAAAAACTAAGACTTGTTAATATATACAAGAACAAATAAGTAAAATCATTATACCTTCATAGGAGTAGCCCAGAATTACTCAATTTGACACTTATTACAAAATGTGTCCAACAAAAACAAAACAACATGGGGCCGTATTCACAAAGCTTCCTAGCACTACGAGGTGGTCCTATTGACAAAATTCTAAGAAAATTCTTAGAAGTGTGATGTTTTAGGTCCTTGTAAAAATACAAGTTATTCACAGAGCATCATAGACCTTAAAAGAGCTCCTGAGGTGAAAACACAAAGAGGTCGGAGAAAAGGTCTCCAAACAAAAAATGACAGTGAGTAAACGAAATGCTACAGATGAGATTGTGCAGGGATAATATTTGTGGTCGATCTCATTTTGGATATGCACACACTTCCCACCTCACAAAATAATGCTATAACACCAGAAACAAAATTATCACAATACTAAGATATTTGAAAAACTGAAAAAACACAACAGTGCAGCAGTGATGACTTGGGTCTGTCTCAACCTTCCATCAGCAGAGTGATCACACTAACAATGACAACACTGTTAATCTCATATTGTGATGCAGTTCATTTCACTTCCAGTGGGTGTCCACACCTTGCAGCTCACAAAAGATTTCACTTCCAGTGGGTGTCCACACCTTGCAGCTCACAAAAGGTCGTGTCTGTGACAACCAATCACATCTGTTAAAAGACAGCATCACACCTAGCAACAAGGTCAACCACACCCCCTCACTAAGATAAACGTTTCTGTCAGAGTTGCTTCAAGAACTTTCCTTAATCACTCCTAAGCTAAGACTCCTTACTAAAAGTTTTAGTAGAGAGAGAGAGTTAGGAGCTCTCTTAGAGTACTCTCATAATGTTTGTGAATATGGCCCATGATATCTATTTCAAATGGACACGCTTAGCGAAGCTCCAGGAAACATATTCCGGCCGGTGTATTGCAGTTGGCTAACGGGGAGGGATGGCCTTGGAGCCAGGTGGTTGCCAGGGGTTTGCAAGCTAACGACAATCAGGACTGTGCCTTTTCCACTCCAAAAGTACAGCTCCCAGCCACCAGTAAGCTATGCTGTGTAATTTTCATGTTGTATAACCTTTCTTCGGACATGTGCGAATAGGCGGGGCTAGAGAGAAAAAAGTGAGACTCCTATGATGGTCAGGAGAACCAGGGAAAATTGTGCTGTTTATTCTGCCGTAAATCCTTCGCTGCTGTAAAACGAGCAACTGTTGCAAGATTGAACGATACTCAAGCTCAAATTCATCAGTTACGAAATTGATGCATGCAGGAAGTGCACCAGGCTTTAAAGCCAAACTTTGTAGTGGCCAAACAGTGTAATTACACCACCATGTGATGCCCTGTGGCACAAAAAGACTTTTCTCATTGATTTACATGACAAAGAGATGTCTGTAAATCAGTGGATACATTTTTTGAGCATCACAAACCCTGCAAATGACTCGTTTCACTATCAGGACTTTAACCATTCAGTCCGATAACATTTGGAAAATCCAGAGGAGCCGCATGATTGAATCATTTTATCCCCATTCAAGTTAAGTGAGCGCTAAACCCAAAGTAGGCGGCTTGGCCAACATACGTTTCTAGAGTGTCTGCTCTATGGCCTGCATAGTGCGGGAGCAGTGCCTGTCATTCAGGTAATTTTATACACCGCAGTTAAACCATTTTGGCTTCATGCGCCACTGAGCACCTTTCATTAGAATAAATAGGGCCCCGCCTCCAACACTGTAGCCCATTCTCTTATACATCCAACACTGCACAACTCTGCACAACCACAAAACTCACTCACTCAAACAAACATGCGTTTTCCTGTTGCATTTACACAAACCTTGGTAAAGAGATGTGTTAGGGGCACAGATGTCAAGGAGCCTTTACAGTGATGATAGGAAGGAAACCATTTTGCTTTTGTTGTGATGATATCATACACATTGCAAAAGCTGTTTTTGTTTTGTTTGACAGGAAATGGCAAAGAAAAGTCAGTTATGTTGTCTCAGCAGGTTGCTCTCTGATAAGGAACCTTTAACTATTACTGGGTGTTATTCAGAAACTACAATTAGCACTCATTTTGTTGGATACTCCCCCTTGTGGTAGTTTTCAGGAAGTGGAATTTGAGAAATTAAGCTTATATCAATATTTTGTTTTTCTTTTTACACAATTTCACGAAACACATAGAATAACAATGCCACTATAATAATTGTTGCCATACATTTGCAAGTGACACACTAACAATACACTTGTTTAGCTGTCTGGTTGCAACTTCACTGATTTGTTTGAATCTCTTAGCATTGTTTTCAACATCAGCAGGCGGCTGGTTCAGTGAAAACTTTCTAAAAACTGTACATTACCCACTCAGTATCATACAGCAGACAGACAAACTGTATTTAGTGACTAGCTGGTGGACATACTGGGGCATTTAGAAGCTAAAGAGAAAGATTTTTCTCCCATAAATTGGTAGAGACCCAATCTCAGAACCTTTCGGCTATCGGTCTGATGATGAGCCTCTAGCGAGAATATTACTGGAGATCTGGTCTAGCCAGGGGATTTCTCTGTTAGGCGCCAGTCATGTCAGCTAATCTCTATCACAAAGATATCTACATATGAATGGAGATCAGTTTTTAAAAAAGCTGACATGAAGCTAAATTGTTGTTAAATGATAGCTGATGGATTCTAAGATTGAATTTTGGCCAATGCATTCTGCCTCTCCACACGACCTGTTTACCTGTCGCTCAAACATGATTGGTCACGACTGCTCCAACTACAAACAGAAAACAGAAAACGTCTGATACCAAATTACGAATACCAGAATAATAATGTTGCTTTGTAACTGCTAAATAAGCAACTATTTGCCATATTGGTTTGTATCCGATGCCTCCAACAACATTCATTCAATTGCTGTCACTCTACTGTAGGGAATTAGGCCGACTCATAAACCCTGTCATTCAAATAGTTCTTAGGAAATGAGTGTTGTCAAATGTTCTCAAATCACCTCTATTATGTAACTCCAAATACAGGACTTTAGCACTACATTTATAACTTTATTTCAGCCTCAGGAGGTGCTGAAAGCTCTCTAGCTCTGTTTTATATGTGGAAGTAACTCCAGTTGTCATGCAGGAATGAAAGGCTTTGTCTAGAAAACAAATGGATTCAGTGCATCAAGGTGGCATGCAATACTCCTCACTCGAAACTTAGGTTATTCTATCTAAGAACTACATTTGCTGAGCTCCTGTCTACTGAAAAACACACACACCAAGTCCAACAAGTATATTAGTGATGGCATTAAAAGAGAAGAACTTTGAGCAAACAGTACTCAATGAAGATTGGACCATCACTTCTTTTCCGGGCAATATTCTCAGAGTAATTAATGTATGAGTTTAATATCCTCTGATATAACTCAAGCATATGTGCCCTCGTTCTCCTTCCCTCCAAAGCAATTCAGTACCTCAATGAGCACAATGTTTTCCTTCCCCAAGAGAAGAAGTTCCATTTAAACTCAATTGATTCTCCACTCCTGGTTTCCAATCTTTACTTCTTTTTCATTCTTCACAGCAAGAAGCACATGCATTTTCAATGACATCAAATAAAGGGCAGTCATTGGTATGGATGAGGAGGGTCCATGGAGATTGAGGCACCTTCACCGTCACAAAGAACAAGATAGGAAGCACGGGGGGAAACAAGAAAAAGCAGGAACTCAAACTGTAAAAAAATCAGATCCTTTGATATCACGCTTTTGTAGACACTTGGAGATAGAACAGAAAAATATTCATTTAGTATGCACGAGGAAATTGTTTGGACGGACACACTGACAAACAGAAGGGGACTGAGAGGCAGAGATAGCCAGAGAGGGCGTGGAGGTGCAGTCTGGTTGGTTTGCATACAATATACGGCTGTTTACGGGGGAGGGAGACGAAGTAGTTTCAAGATCGTTTTTCTCAATGTGGCATCTGCAGCTCCTGTCAAACTTTGCCTTGAAGCAAGGGTTCTTGTGGCGGAGATGCACTCCTGAGGCTCTGTGTGAGAGAGGACGACTCTTCTACATCACATTTAAAGACTCCAACCAGACACAGAGAGCCACTGCATCTGAAAGATTCCCCTTAAAGTATGATCCAACTTGTCACTATCACAACACCTGCTTCAACCCTCTCCTTTAAAAGGCCACATCAACATTCAAATGCTTATGTGAATTTTAGTAAACAACTCTAAAAAAAATACGATTCTTGGCTCAAATGTAGTATTGCTGCGTGCAACCAGAAATGTCTGTAATAAAGATAGAGCTCGGTTTCTAAACATTTACAGTCTCTGTGATGTTCTCTAGTCTTTTTTCATGAAAAAAAAAAAAAGACCCCGATGATTTACTGAGTATAAGTGAAGTATGAACAGGCCCTGAGCAGCTGGAACAGAATTTACAAGGCAGTGTTTGAATCATTCTTCAAGAGCAGGGTTTCAATAGGTTATCCACAGAAGAGGAAAAGAAAAAGAAAAGCCTTCATTACCCAGCGCATAAAGCCTAAATGGAAAAGAGACTGTGGAATGGCTGCCTGTGTCTGATAGGGGAATATACTCAGCTCTGATGCCTTGGGTGTTCTGGCCTGCTGCACTCAGGGCTAGCACTGGACCATACAGATTGCTACCATTATGGAAAGTGGGTCTGTGGTGGCAAATAGACCTAAGCTCTCATAAGGCAACACACCCTGCTGGATGCCTAGGCTCATTTGAAGATCTGCATATACAGTACAATGCAATTTGCATGAAGGCAAAGCACAAAAAAATTATTTCAGTGTAGTTGGTTGCTTTGTTTTTTCCCCTAACAACTTAGCGCCACAGGTGTTGCTGTTGTTGGCATATGCTGCGAATTCATTCAGACGCGAGTGCAAGAGTGAAGATACAGTGTTTGAATTCAAAATCGGCATGCCAAAACTACGGTATCACCTATCATTGTGAGCATACTTGTGTATTTGTGTTTACCCTAACACAGGAAACTAGCCTGGCTGTAATTTATGCATGGCTTTCAGTGGTGAGGCAGTGAATCAGTTGGAGGCTCACTAGAGTGAGTCACTGTGGACAAACAAAACACAGCCAATGCATTGTAAATGAGACAAGACTTCTCCGGTTTAACTTTAACTTCCATTTAACCGCTAAAGGATCTTGTACCAGCGCCACGCTGTGAGAGGATGGAGATCTGGTCAGATGAGCTTGCTCTCTGCCATGTGGTATTTGTGATAAAGGTCAGAGACTGGGGAATAATAACAAGTCACCGTTTTTCTTTAAGAAATCCTTTGCCTTGCCAGATATTCTGCAGAGCTGTGTTTTTTCATATTCATTTCATGGAACATTTGATTTGGAACCTCTTTTCTCTCAGGGGCTGTGAGAGTGTTCTTTTCTTCAATGCTCCTCTGCCGCTGCTCTTTTGTCGTCATGAAGGTGGTTTCGTAATGGCAGCCTTTGGCATTCTGTTGCTGTGTCCTCCACCACAGCATTTATTTTCTTCTTTATCTGCACTTGAATAGCTGACCAATGCTTTTACTAGATCATCTCAGCCTGATTGCAGATCATTTGTTAGCACTGTGTGACCCAAGGAGAACTGCAATTTAAAAAACGGAGTCTATGCGCCAAAAACACCCTTCATTTGTACCTTAAAATGCTGTCTTGTATGTACCTTTGAATGGCATTGAGACCATGCACTTTTAAAGCGTGCATGCACACAGGGGCTGCAAAATTGCCAAGAAAATATTCAGGTTGAAAACTGACCATGGGAGTGATGGGTGAGTTAATGGGGTGATTAGCTCACACTGTATTTACCATGACATATGCAGATAGAAACAAACCCTCTACCATATCATACAGACATTACTATAAATCCGTCTAACAGAAAAGAAAAAGCCAATTAATCAGTCGATTTACCCTCTGAAGACCAAGCCCTATGTTCGTGAACAGAACACTTTTTGAAGACAAAAAATCCACGAATTTGCCAAATAAAAGCATGAATTTGTTAAATACATACAATGTGAAATGTATCGTGGGGAGTTAGCTATCTACCAAGGAGAAAACTACTTTGAAAAAAAAATTCAAGCTGACAATGTGAGCTGTGTGCAAACTTAGGGTTCAAAGTAAACAACTAATTGAACAACTAAATGAAATTAAGTGCTTGACAATAAAGTATTAATGGAAATTGTATTAATTAGATTGATTAAAACTCCTCAATCAGCATGCTTAAGCTACATCCCACATGGTCACAGCCAGCAAGCAACAATTAGCAGAAGGTTATAAACTGTATTTTCCTTTAGGCTACTATCTGCTGGTTAACTGAAATATCATAATATATTCACTCCAGTAATATAATCAAAACTTGCATGAAACTATGTAGTCCTTTGGCTCAGACAGTGCAGGAGTTTTGGCAGTGGAGTAGCTTAAACGTGAAGGGAGAATGCTCCCTGTGTGCAGAGGGTTGTAATTTGGCTGAATTCCTATTTAATGGGATGCTGGCACATAATCAGTATATGTGATGAAACAGTGCGCTACTGAATGCAGTGCACGGTAATAATTCAATTAGACTGACATATTTCTAACCAAATCGTGCCAAAACACCCAGTAATTTTTATTTCTAAATGTGCTTTTCCTCCCAAATAAGTTCACATTGTGCATTGGGCATGACCTTTCACTCAAGAGGTAGAAAACCTACGACTACCAGAATGTGCTGCATCGCACCAGACTGCTGGTAGGTGATGTAATGTGAGCTTGTCCATTTTGACTAGGCCCCCAGGGAGTGTGCTGGGCTTTAAATCCAATATTTATAGTGGCCTTACAGTGGACTTACAACTTCTGAGTCCGTTATGTGATGCCGCTAGGCCTAAAGAGACATTTTCCAAGAACTTACATTGTGAAAGAGACATCTGTAAATAAGTGAATACATTTTTTCAAGCATCACAACCACCTTGAATGACTCATTTTACTCATAACTTGCTCAGTTTAAAACATTTGGAAAGTCGAGAAAGCGCTGCACCATTAAATCATTTAAACCCAGTTCAAGTTAGCAAAGTGCAAAACACAAGTCTTTTTTATAATTTTAATTATAAAATTCTAATTTTATACTTGGCAGTTGAATGTTTATGGGTTCATGTGCTACTGAGCAACTCAGACAGGAATAAATGGGGCCCCCGCCTCAAAAACTGTATCCAGTTCTCTTTACACACCTATGATTTTAACAAAGGAATCAATATGGCAGCCAGCTGGTAACAAACACTCTCGAATTGCAGTTTAACAGTGAGCTAAAATATGTTTCTGAAAACATTTTTATGCCAGAAATAAGCACTGCAGTAACAGAATCTTGGTCCATGTAAAACTCAGCACTTCTTAATTGTACCTGGGATCTCATTTTTTTTAAGTCTCTGTTTTTACAGTACAGGAAAGTCTGCCACCCACTTCCTGGTCACAAATTCTCATATTACAGTTAAACAATGCACTAAAATATTACCCATTCTTATAATGCAAAACTGGTTGAAATTCTGCAAAGTATCCTTTTAATTTCCCTTGATTTTATTTATTTATTTTTTTAATATATATATCTATTTACCAACCCTTTGCAGCCCTAATGGACACACCTTGCAGTTCGCTGTAGTTGCACAGGACTGACATTCAGTAACAGGGTCTGCCATCAGTTGTGGAACATACATCCCTCACATATTGCCAAGAAAATCTTCATGCTAACAGCCACTAAACAAACCATCAGAGTTTACATACATACAGCACATCGCAAAACAGCTTGCTGTGCTGCGCATTTGTTTCCCACATTTGGTATAGAGTGGGAATTGGAAGGCGGCGATAGTGAATTGGCAATGAAGACATACCAGCTTCCCCAATTACAGTAAATGTGTGGAATATAAATCACAAATAAGCTAAGCTATAGATTCACATATAACCTCACCCTCTGGGCCAACTCAAATCTATGTGTAATATGCAAAGCTTCAGATTAAACTATCAGTGCTCCAATGTATCACTTTATCAGCACACAGCACAGTGTTTACTGTTGGAGAAGATTGAGAGCTTGAATGCCTTTCCCCCCCAATAGCATGATGCAGAATCATTCTGTTAGAGCTATTATTCTTCTGTTAAAGTGTAATTCTGATTTAACACGTAGCATGCCATTCTGTAGGTTTTTGTCAATGTGTTACAGTTTGTTTGGGAACATAAAGTGCGGATTTCCTATTGGATGGTACTGTGGCTCAGTGGTTAGCAGTGTCTCCCCAATGCAAGAGGATCCTGGGATTGAACCCTAATTAGGTGGACAGGGGAAAGTCCCAACTCGTATTCCTATAGAAATCTTATAAATTCAGACTGGACGCAGCACCTTGAGGCACTGGCCCCTGGACTGCTGACAAATTAGTGATTATGTTCCAGTGTCGTAACCCAACGTATGATGAGAAAAACCACAACACTCGTGATTGTAATGGGATAAACTAAACTCAGAAAAAGGTCATATGACAGCAGGAGTGGCCTTTAGGTCCATGATTGCAGGTGGGGTTTTCAACTTGAAGTATATTCTCTCTGCCACAAACTGTCACATTTATTCTATTCTAACAGTGATTATCCCTGTTGTGAGGAGCCATGTCCGCTAACACACAATAGCACCTCCTCACCCCCTGTGTCCCCCCCACAAGGCAACCCACTCTGACTGTGTCAGAGGCAGAGCTGGTGAACTAAAAGAGAAAAATTCACAAATTGATATCTCTGGGTTGATGCGCTCATTTCAAGCACATTAGGATTTATAATCTCATTAATTACAAATGAATGGTTATTACAAGATCACTGTAAATACTAATATATGTAACTAATGTAAATATGGTGGAGATGACATTAAACAGTGCAGGAAATAATTGAAAAAAATCTCTCCTTTAGGAAGGATGGTCTACTTAATTGTATTCTAACTATAATAGAGAAATATCCAATTTGATTTGAAGACTCCACTGTGATGACAGTACATCTTTAACTCTTCTGTGGATAAAATCCTTCCTCTAACAATCATTGAAGTTCAGATACTACTTTCCTGCACAAACATAGTTCACACCGCAATTTAGTATAAACATCCCCTTGCCGCATTTTTAAAACTGATCCAACAAATTTCCTCAAAAGACATTATTAATGGTAAGTGCAGTCTTTCAAGCACTGCTGCGTACTTGAGCAGCAGGCAGCACGAAATATTTTGTTTCATGTCCATGTCGGTAGCAGTATGTTGACTAAGGTGACCAGATTTCTGAAATGAAAATCGTTTCAGTGCGGCGGTGAAAAATCATTAAATATTATCATCATGAAATAAAAAACGGGGACAAGTACTTTTTCATGTATTTTGACCAGCTTTTATTACACAAAAGGTTGCAATCAAACAAATGAGTGACATCACCAACCATACATCCACTGAGGAAGACAAAAATATCTTAATCTTTTTTTTTTGGTCAAAGGTTTCTACTCATACCTGAATAATGAACTGATATTTATGACACAAAAGGTGGCAATCAAAAAAATGGGTGACATCACCGTGATCCCCTCATTCATCCACCTACGTAGCCTCCGCCTCAGGAGCTTGGGTAGAAAAAGAGCAGAGGAGAACATGAGAAAAACTGCAAGAACAGAGCCAATAGTAAGTGAATAGTTTCTTACAGAAATAACATCAGTTTTGGTAATATACTTATATAATTTAGTCATTGTGCTCTTTTTTATCTGCTCTATGTGATTGCCTCTGTTTGAAATGTGCTACATCAGAGGTTCCTAAACCTTTCAGACCATGTATCACTATGTACCAAACCAAATTTCCGAAGTGCAACTTTCTACTGCAGATATGATTTTTTCATACAATAAAAATAACTGTATCACCCATGCAATGCAACAGCATCAGTAAGGCTAAACAACATCAACAAAATGCTACTTTATTAAAATCAAAGAATAGCTTACTTTTATAAAGTGCACTCACAAAAGTCACTCATCAGGGGGACAGTCTACATTCAGCCAGTTTCTCCTTCTATCTCTTCTCCTGCATGTTATGCACTGCATGTTACAATCATACTTACTTTACCTCACTTCACACACACACACACACAGTCAAGTCTACTGCCAGCTCACACAAAATAAATAAGTTCATACAGTACACAACATACCATTTAACACGGCCGCTGGTCTCCTCTTCTCTTCTTTTTGCCACCTCTAGATTGTTGTTGTTGATGCTGCTGCGTCTGGTCGTGCTTCCTGATAACGTCTGTAAGTCATACGATGTCTTCTCTGGTGATGCGTTTACTGACTACCGTAATAACTGGTGTTTGAGTCTGCGCGCATTTTTCCCCCATTCAGTGTCAAAATCGGGGACATTTTCGGGGACAGCTTTTACCAGGGACAGGTCACCCAAATCGCGGGCCGTCTCCAGAAATCGGGGACGTCTGGTCACCGTAATGTTGACCCTTTAACAACTTCTGCTGAAATAAAGCAGCGCTATGTAACTTCTGAAAGATGAAATAGCACATCAATTCTTTCACAAATTTAAAGTTGAACGCTTAAGCAATAAAACACACCCGTTAAGTTTAATACAGTCTGGAATTTTACTGCTACGGCCTTACTTGGTCTGGTATGACAAGGAGTTTACAGTGGCTAATGTTAGCAAACGTTTAATAAATATTCTTGTGCAACTGTGCAACCGGTTTGCCTCTTTTTTAACTTCCTGTTGTTTCTGTTGTTTCAATCCATTTTAACAGCAAAGTTCAAAGTCATTTATTGTCAACTATACAACAATTACAAGAGCAGTCGTCACAGGTGCCAGCTTGGGTTTAATATTGCGGGAGGGGCAAAAATGTAGGTGACATCTGCTGACATCACGTCAGAGATTGCATGCTCTGACTGAGTTGGGGCTTTTTTTGGTAATTATCGCTATAATAGCTTGCAGGTGCTGGGAAGGGTTCTTCAAACATGTAAATATCAACACTCCTGTTGTCTGGTGTGCCTTAGTGCTACCAATACTGTCAAATCACTATTACGCAAAGCAGATCCCTTGGTTATATTTTTTGCAACCAGCATCAGACTGTTGAAAAATAACCACGGACCCCTCATGCTTAATGTGTGCCTTAAACACGTTATTTTGACTAATAATTCTCCACAGTTTCTTCTGCATATCAACGGGCATGTTGGAGACAGGATGCATTTAAAACAGTTCACACACCTACACAAAAAACTTCTCACTCTGCATATAACTCAGAACTGTCTTTTCCTGTCAGTCTTTCACCCGGGTGAATCCATCCAAAACACCATTTAAGCGGCGTAATGGCTGTGTGTCATCTTTTTTTAAATGAGACTGGCCAAAATGTCACCCGGAGCTCCATATTTTTAGTTTTAATACAGGTAAATGGGAGGCTATGATGGGCAAAATGATGTGATAGAGATTGTATGGGTTTCAAACTAAAGTCTTAAAACAAATTCCAATCCACATCCCACATTATGTTAAGTTTCCTCTGAGGAAAACTCTGTGCAGGGTTCCCAAACTGTCAAATGAGTGCCTCATGATGGGGAGAGCTCAGTGATTAAAAGGGGAGAAAGCAGTGAATGTAACAAGCCATGATTGTCACAGCTTTTAATGCACCCACCTATAATGATGCCTTCTTTCTGATCCAACCCTGCGTCCAAATGTGCAACAGGTGCGCCAAGGGACCCTGACCACAGGCGTGCACCCAACCCAATTGGCAGAGTGCACCTGACTACAATCTGGCTGCGCCGCCTGGTTCACAATAGTCGAGCCCATTGTGTCTTCTTGTGTGCACAGAAAGTGGGGGCTTCGTGTCCACTGTTGTTTAAGATCACCTGATTGTTTTGTATGTTTTGCATTCTTCTGTGTTCACTCATGCCTCTTTATGTGTTTTTACTTGCTGTACAACCAATTGCCCTCCGAGGACAAAAATAAAGTGTAAGTTGAAGTTGAAAGTAGTGCAATTTTAAATAAATGATAAAATATAACAGATAATTATGAAGTAGAGTGATATAAATCTGTAGCTGAATGAAAAGATGGAATGCAACAGGAATGTAGCCTCTTGTGGAAACATGAATATGCATAACAAGTGACTATTTACCATTATGTAATTGTCACTGGTGGCCACAGTGGCTGCTATTCAGCAGAAATTACATAAAATTGCTTTAGATATAATATTTAGAGAAAAAAAGGTTTTCTGCCTAGCCAAACAGTTTACCTGTTACTGCAGACTATACTACTGAGTGGATAAACTGGTATTATTGAATGAAACTGCCCAAACAGCAAAAACAGATGGAGTATTGGAAAGCAAACAAAGTTTTTATAAGGATGTCATATGCTGTATTTTGTTTTCGAGAAGCAAGATTAATGAGAAGCCAAAGAAAAAGAAGAAAGAAAATACAATTTGGGGGATTTGTTTCTGCAGTGGCCTCTGCAGATTAGAGAGCAAGCGCTGTTGCTCCCATTTTTACAACCATGGCTTGCCTCCCTTTCGCAAAAGATCTTAATTTAATTTAGGATGATCCAGTAATCACACCTTGTGCTCAATTTCCCCTCCTTTCTCTTGCAGAATCACTGCTCAAAAGAATTTTAATTTACACATGAAGGTTTTTGGAGGAAAATCTTTAATACATTGATCCAAAGTGTCATTTCATGTAGTGTTTTATAATTGATTTAATGCAGCTTCTTAACATTGGCCTGCCTCAGTTGTGTCTGACAGTCCTCAGGTTAATGGTGTGAAAACAGGGACCCTGCTTTCCCCAACCTGTCAAGTGGTAATTGGCCAACAGTTTCCTGAAATTGCAGTCTGCCACAGGGACTGCAAACACCTCTTAAATTGTGTACAAAATAATTGGTGGGGAATGAACAAGGAGGGCAAGCGGTAAACATGAATCTCAGGCTTTGAATGCAACATTTCAATACCAACAAAAGCGATATACACGGTCGTTCAAAAGTTTGGAATCACCTGTTATATTTATGTTTTTCCTCTTCCCTTTGATGATAGCTAATTTTTTTTTTTTTTTTAAGATATTTTTTGGGCATTTTCAAGCCTTTAATTGATAGGACAGACAAGTGTGAAAGGGGGAGAGAGAGAGGGAGTGACATGCAGCAAAGGGCCACAGGCTGGAGTCGAACCCGGGCCGCTGCGGCAACAGCCTTATACATGGGGCGCCTGCTCTACCACCAAGCCACCGACGCCCCAATGATAGCTATTTTAACAGGGTTTAAAAAGCTGTATAATTCAGACAATAAATGCTGTGATTACATCTGAAATAGTTTTGGCCCCAAAATAAGATGAATTTAATGATTAAAACTTAAATTCAGTCAAAGTCCCAACAGTGAGGCATGACAGAGGAAAATACTGTTGGAGCTTAAACTTTAATTTTTTTTCCACCCCAGAAAACTGTAAGTGATCCTAAATCATTATTGAACCACTTTGATGCAATTGGGTTCTGAATGTTTTGGGAAGCCATTATTCTTTGAGCTCTCTGCAGTGTACTTAGTGGTTAGACTGAACAGGTTTAAACTGTGAAGTGTCAGTCCAAAGTATGTTCAGGCGATATTCCCTGATCCAGTTCCAACAGTGCTACACCAACCTTCTGTTTCTATTGTTAAGTGTTGAGAATCGCTTTGCTAAAGCAGCACACCTGTTAATTCCCTTATTCCACCAAAATTAGTGGGTATATGCAGATTTTATTTAAACATGAAAAACCCACTTAAACGAGTTATAGACTGATTTCCCATTGCCAGTAGATCAGAACAGTATACATGAGGCAGCAGTAGACAATCTGCCTTTCTATTTCTTTTTGGTATGTCACGTTCAACATCATGGACACACTGGAAAACAGGTTTCGTAAATATAAGAAAGTGCATAGAGACTAGTGAAAATGGTTCGGTGGTTCAAACTCTGTGCAGACTAATTTTGAACAATGTTTGAGCGCTGCTTGGGTAGACAGAATTAGGTGGCAGCATGCCATTGTATCAAATAAGCGCGTTCACCTGAGAGTTGTATTTCCATCACTGCCAATCGGAGCCCATTGGAGCTGGATAACTTTCTACAATTACTGCAGAGTCATCTGTCCCAGGAGTGAATGCCTTTTGTAGCCTTTCCCATTACATGCAAAAGCCAGTTGTTAGCGGGTATTTTTTCTTTTTTTGTGCAATGGAAAAGGGGCTTTATAAGTATTATTGTGCACTTGACAGTAAAAAAGGAACTCAATCCTACTTAAACCTTTACACATTTTGATGCCAAGCTTCCAGTTTCTTTTACCAATGTCTTACTGAACTGTTGTTCAGAAGTATCTTTGCCTCTGTCTGCCCTTTCAATTGTCAGTCTGGTTGGATCATACAGCGTTTTGTTCTCCATGTACAAAACAAACCCTTCATACAAAATAACATCTATTCGTAAAGAGTACTTTCTACAATCTAAATGCATGAAAGACCATTCAGAGATATAGAGTTGTCCTCTCAGACATCTGACTGTACTGAATGAAGCTTTTGTCGTAGGCGATCCCAAGCTTTTAAACTGCACTGTACTTCTTATCCTGATAAAATGTAATTAATGTCAACTATGTGTTCTTGTCTTTTGCAGGTTATTCCTCCGTGCACATGAGAGCGACACAGAAAGGAAGACAGTGGCAGGAACAATAAGATGAGACCATTCAATGATGGTAACCTCTAAGGAGAAAAGCACAAGCCAACCTGAGGCGGTGAAATCTCTTTTAAGCTTCACCACAAGTTCATTGCAGGCAAACCTCAATGAAAGAAACTCAGTGTAAGGGCAGATTCTCAACTATTTTTTGATTGGTACATGGGGACAATACCATCCATCAATGAGGAGGAGACAAATAAAAGGATTGTTTTTGGCCCGGAACAGTTGAACATCCAGCTGATTTTCCAAAAGGATCATCTCAGCTGCACTGAAACCACAGCGGTATCACCCTCCTCATTTTTTTGGCCCTGCACATGACTCTCAGAGAAGCACCAATGGCCTGCAGCTTAGGCATGGTGATGAGTGCCTTGTTTTGGTCTGTAGCCATTGTATATTTGACTCATATTGGCAGAGTCAGCGGAGACTGCTGGTTAATTGAGGGTGAAAAGGGCTTTGTATGGCTTGCAATTTGTAGCCAAAACCAACCACCTTATGAGGCCATCCCACAGCATATCAACAGCACCATTGTGGACCTTCGTCTGAATGAAAACAAAATCAAAAGTATCCATTATTCTGCCCTTAGTCGCTTTGCCAACTTGACCTACCTGAACCTGACAAAGAATGAAATCTCCTACATAGAGGATGGGGCCTTTTCTGCTCAGTTTAACTTACAAGTCCTTCAGATGGGCTTCAACAAGTTGCGGAACCTGACAGAGGGGATCCTCAGGGGTTTAGGAAAGCTGCAGTACCTCTACCTCCAGGCAAACCTGATTGAGACTGTGACACCCAATGCCTTTTGGGAATGCCCCAACATTGAGAACATCGACCTCTCCATGAACCGGATCCAGCAATTAGATGGGTCCACGTTTACCAGTTTGACTAAACTGACCACCTGCGAGCTGTACACCAACCCTTTCAACTGCTCATGTGAATTACTCGGTTTTGTCAAATGGCTCTCAGTTTTCCCCAACAGGACGAATGAGCGAATGGTCTGCGACTCCCCACCTGGCGTCTCTGGTTATAGTTTACTGAGCCAGAATCCAAACAATCCAACATATCGAAATGCGCTCCACATGCTCACCACTGTGTGTACGGATGACTACGTGACACCATTTATTCCCATGCCCACTGAGCCCACGACGCCCCCACCCGACTCCACACTCTGTGGGCTGGAAGATTGTCCCTCAGGCACTGAACCAGAAGACATTACCATCAGTACAACCTACAATGATGTGGAAGTAAACCCTTTCATGAAACTGAAGCAAGTATCAAATACAGGTGCCACCATCACGGTTCAGATACCTTACCCCTACAAGAAGATGTACATCCTGGTTCTGTACAACAACAGCTTTTTCACAGATATTCAAAACCTGAAAGATATAAAGGAGGACATTGAACTGAAAAACCTTAAACCCCACACTAACTACACATACTGTGTCGCTTCAATACGTAATTCTCTTAGACACAACCACACTTGTCTGACAATCACTACTGGCCCTTGGAATGGAAAGGATAGAGTTGTAAACAACGCAACTGCTACTCACTACATTATGACAATTTTGGGCTGCCTCTTTAGCATGGTCATTTTCCTGGGTGTGGTCTACTATTGCTTGCGAAGAAAGCGACAGCAAGATGAGAAGCACAAAAAAGCAGGCAGCCTGAAGAAAAATATAATAGAACTCAAATATGGGCAAGAACTGGAGGGAGGGACTATATCTCGAATGTCACAGAAGCAGCTGTTGGCCGGGGAGAGCATGGCACGTATGCCATATTTACCATCTGCAGCTGAAATGGAGCAGTACAAATTTCAAGAGATAAGTGATACTCCTAAAATGATGAAAGGAAATTACATGGAGGTGCGAAGCGTGGATCACCATGAACGCAGGGAGTGTGATATGGGAATGGCTGGGAATAGCCAGGGGTCAGTGGCAGAGATTTCCACCATTGCAAAAGAGGTAGATAAAGTCAATCAGATAATTAACAACTGCATAGATGCTCTTAAGTCAGAATCCACCTCTTTTCAAGGGAAATCTGGAGCAGTGTCCACTGCAGAGCCCCAGCTCGTACTAATATCAGAACACCCACAGAGTAAATCTGGCCTTCTGTCCCCAGTGTATAAGGACAGCTATCACCACTCTCTGCAGAGGCATCGGTCCTCTGATGCCTCGCCAAAGAGGCCCAGCACTGCCACTGGAGGGCCCATGCGAAGCCCCAGGCCTTATCGCTCTGAATCTAAGTACATAGAGAAAACCTCCCCAACAGGAGAGACCATCCTCACTGTAACACCTGCTGCCGCCATCCTGAGGGCTGAGGCAGAGAAGATCCGTCAGTACAGTGACCACAGGCACTCATATCCCGACGCCCAGATAGAGGAGCTTGAAGGACCTGAAAGCCACAAGTCCTCCATGCTGGAGCCTCTCACTCACTCCCGCTCCAGAGACTTAGCGTATTCCCAGCTGTCATCTCAGTATCATAATCTAAGCTACTCCTCCAGTCCTGAATACTACTGCAAACCTTCACACAGCATCTGGGAGCGATTCAAGCTCCATCGGAAGCGGCACAAAGATGAGGAGTACATGGCTGCGGGCCATGCACTGCGTAAGAAAGTCCAGTTTGCAAAGGATGAGGACCTGCATGATATTTTAGACTACTGGAAAGGTGTATCATCCCAACAGAAATCATAACCTCTCTAGGTGTTTTTAAAATGGACCACACATTGCAGAAATGACACAAGAACCTCATCTGACAATTGAATCAATGGATACTTCCATATTATAATCAACTACTCACTCACGTGTATCACATTCTCTTTTGACTGTGAGGAAAATGGGGTAAAGAGTCTTTAAATTTGTCATATTATGTAAAGCATTCATCGGGAAAACTTTTATCTATTAAAGAGAAAATATATTGCAAATTAATAATATATATGTTACAATGGATTATAGGTTTTTGGGTATCGCATGGCCAAGTCCTGTGACAGTGGATTTGCTGTTGTGTAATATGAAACTATTATATGAAGATATGTCTACCGAAGCCTCAATATTTTTTTGAGGAACTATCTGGACCCTTCATTCAAAAAGAACTTTTGTTTTTCTCCCTCCCTGCATATATTTAATTCAACGAAACTATGTACAGATATGGGTATCTATATTTGCAATGTTTGCTGTGTAAATGGATAAGTATTAGTGGATGAATCAGGTTTATCAAATGGAGCGCTGTTCATTTAGAATAACTTGTTGCTGAAAAACAGCCACTTTGTCATTTTAACCGTCACCGCCTGCTTTTTTAAAAAAAATAAAATAAAATATTTTCTTTCTTTTTTTAAAGCTTTTACATGCATTTAAAAGATACAGACAACTTCATTTTAATGTCCCCTTAATCACACAACGCAGTACTCACTGGATGAAATCTGATAGACTTCATGCAGGCAAGATGCAGTATATTACATGCTGTAATGAAAGTCTCAATCATCAGTTTCATGAACCATCATTTGTATCTTTAGTACCAAAGTAGAAAAAGCTGAAATGTTTACAATATTTCTGCACGGTCTGGGAATCGTACAAACATACAGCAGTAGGTCCATGTTGACTCTCTTTCCTTTTTTTATTGTATCGGTTACTAAGTGAAAACATTGGGAAATAATAATATCCACATGCAGGATATGGTATTGAAAGCCTACTATTAATCACTAACATTCAAAAGGGAAGGCAGCTGTACTTTGCCACCTGTTGTTTAGGTACAGACAGCTGTTCTTCCCTGCAGGAGAGCCCGATGGATGAATGTAACAGATACATATTCTGATCTGTCTATGGCAGCTTTTATGTGAGGAAATATTTATTTAATGCTATTAACGACTGTGTTTTTTCCTTTGCTAATATTTCTTCCAGTGTATTATATTGCATAATGTCTGATCCGATAAAGCAGGAAAGTAGTTTGTTGTTCAGATGGGCCTTGTTGCTTGCTGAGAGGTTTCATTTGATTTTTAACTGCTAGGCTGTTAAATCTTTTTGTATATTATGAAAGCTACGTACCAGACGAATATCAACGTGCTAGAGTAAAATTTGAGAATGTGAAACTGAATCCTCTGACTTACTGGCTGTGAATTTGTATATCATGAAATTTTTTGAGTAAATATTAACGCTTTTTTCTTTGTAAGACGTTTATATAACTTATTCCAAATGGGCTCATGATGATTCATTGCATATTCATGAATGAGCAATAAATTTGTATTTCAACACTCCCACTCATTTAAGACTCGTAATACTGTAAGTCCTAATGTCAAAATTAGAGAACAGTAGGTTAAACAGTTGAGTCATACATTTCTGGGGTTGCAGAGGTATAAAAAAAATCATATATCCTGAATTGTAAATTCTTAATTGCAGTTAACAAAATTAACTATTTTCCCAAGCAGCAGCAGGTTTTCTTTTTTACTTTCGTGCTCTCATTTGTCAAATTTCCATCCAAATTTAGCAAAAATTAACCTAATTACCAGAAAAATCTTCAAAAGAAAATGCCATTTAGCCCATGTATTCATCCACGACTGATGAGCCAATATTAGATCACACTAACAGTTGGTGGTACTAAATCTCCAGACAAGAGCCATTAAACCAGGGGTGTCAAACATGCAGCACACTAAAGGATCCAATCCAGACCTCTGGATGACTTTGCATATCTAATATTGATGCACTTGTGAAGTCTAACACCACTTTCTAACATACAGCAAGCAGGCAAACTCTGGCAGATGGAGCATAAAAGGGGCGACTGTGGCTCAGGGGTCGAGCGGGCCGTCCACTAAACAGAAGATTAGCGGTTCAGTCCCTGGCTCCTCCAGTTCTCATGTCGAAGTATCCTTGGGCAAGATACTGAACCCCAAATTGCTCCCAATGGCTGTTCCATCGGTGTGTGAGTATGTGTGAATGGGTGAATGTGACATGTAGTGTAAAAGTGCTTTCGGCGGTCGAAAGACTAGAAAAGTGCTGTACAAGGTATAAGTGCAGTCCATGTACCATTAATCATTTAAAACTGTCCAGATAATACTACAACTAGCAGAATACTGTTCTTTGAAAAAAATAATAAATAGGCTACTGACTGTGGTCATATTTAAAGATAATAAACACTGTGCAAAACAGTGTCAATCAGCGGCTTTGATACAAAATGTTCTTGATTTGTAAATGGTTTGTAAGGCAAGAGATAACCTAACCCCCTCCCTTAATAGCTACCACTTTAGTTTGACATGGTTACATTACTATATAGGAATGGAACTGCATGGAAAAGTGCACATGTAATGACAGTGATTAGTAGACTGACTGAATGTGGAAAAACTGAGACACATTGTTGAAATGGAAACATCATCAGAATGTACTTGTACTTCTTTACACTAAAAGAAATCGAACAATTTGGAGGTGTTGTTATTTATAGATTATTATGCAACGGGTTTACTGGTCCAACCCACTAGAGATCAAATTGGGCTGTACAGTACGTGGCCCATGAACTAAAATGAATTTGACACCCCTGCATTAAACTGTTGCATAAGAGCAGAGGGTGCAACTAGATGACATAATTAAAAGAACATTTCCCCTCAGGTTTTATACTGTCCAAACTGAAGTGCATTTAAAAAACAGGTGGACAGAGACACTCTTATTATCATCCTTGATTAATAAATTCATATAAAACCAATTAGTACTTTATTATGTTGCATAAAGCTGCTACCCTAATATGACTTTGTCCGTGGTGCTGTGGTGCTTTAAATAAAACACATCCAGTATCTACAGATGAAAGATGATAATCCACTTTTTAGAGCTAAAATAATTCCAGAATTGAGCAAATCATTCTTTTTAATTTTATTTCTTGCTGCATTTTCCCAAATAAAGCCAGTTTTGGTCACATGGCATGTTTTGCACATTAAAAAAAGGTGCAGTCCTTTGCATGTAAATAAACAACAAATGCTTCAATATCCATGAATGAAAAAAGTAGGGCAAATATACTCTTTGTAGTTTGTGTTCATGTGAGGATCAGAATCTGCAATCTGATAGCAGAGCTGACCTGAAGGAGTGAATTTATCTGGTGACATTTTTTTTCCATCAACTCTTTTTTGTCACATTAGACATTGAGTATATAAGTATAACTGCAGGCATTGCTTAGCCCATTTGTATTTTTTTTGTGTCATAATGCTGCGTCCATTTCATCTAAGTGTGTCATGACGCTGATATTATTCATTGATGTGAAATGAAGCATTCATGAGCCTGATGTGAATTTGTTATATAAGCACCTTATAAAGTGTTAACTTGGTTGTCTGACTTAATATTTCAACCGCCTTAAGATTTTGGGATATGTGTACAAGTGTAAATTTCCTTTTGTTTCATTTCAATGTTGATACTGTTGACAAGTCTCCATTTGTTGTTATTTTTATAAAAGCATTTCAGTATCTTCTGAGAGCTGTCAGGTTTCTAGTTCATTTAGCTATTTAGCAACATGTTTTTTATACTGCATATTGTAGCACTTCTGTGTCTAATAAGAGTGTTGATAAAACCTTTAGAAAGATCAACAGTTGTTGTTCAAGTGCATCAAAACAAACAAGAGCACAAAAATGTGTTTTTTTTTTTATTTTATTTCTAAATACTATGTTATCTGCTTTCAGACAAAGTACTGTGAAATAAAGTTAAGGGTGCACATACAGTATACACCAGCATCTTTATTATGACTTCTGGCCAGAATCACTTAAAGGCTAACAGCCATTGACCACTGGATCTGGCTGCGGTGCCTTCAGGCTCCGTCTCAGCTGCCGATGACAATGTGCTGCCATCCCAGCCGGAGTGGAAATGTCCATCGACTCTGTGACATGACTGTCTTGCTCACTGCTCTTTTCACCATTCTGCCAGTTATGAGCTGGATCTGTTTTTAGCCCCACCAATACTGGATTTTTTTGGGGCCGATACTGATATTAGTTTTAAAAAAATTAATAACAATGTATGAATTGACAGTAACATTTCAACAATCTTGATATGAATCTTTTACATTAGTGTTTTTTAAATTTCTACTAAGATACATAACGAGCAAACCATTTTAAAGTCAAACTAAAATTACCACCCTGTGGTTGTATGCCTCTGTGCATCAGCCAAGTTTCATAAGTTTACATCCATGTTTGTAAAAACACAGATGCTCACAGTTTCGAGGCGGGCACCCAAAATTAGTGTCGTCAATTGATTATTTGAGCACATCTTGAGCTCTGTTGATGCTGAGTAATGGCCAGAAAAGTGTTTAATGCAGAATATTATGATTGGAAAGTGAAGTTGACCTTTGACCTTTTTGATATAAAATGTCCTCACTTCATTATCATATCCTATTAGACATTTGTGTGAAGTTTTGTCATAATTAGTATGAGAATTCTTGAGTTATGGCCCAAAACATGTTTTGTGAGGTCACATTAACCTTGACCTTTGACCTACCAAATTCTGATCAGTTTGTTCTTCTTTCCAAGTGGACATTTGTATTGAATTTGACCAAATTCCCTCAAAGTGTTCTTGAGATATGGCATTCCCGAGAATGAGACAGATGCAAGCTCACAATGACCTTGACCTTTGACCGCCAAAATCAAATCAGTTCACTGCTGAGTCCAAGTGAATGTTTGTGCCAAATTTCAAAGAAAGTCCCTCAAGGCATTACTGAGATATTGTTCATGAGAATGAGACAGATGGAGGGTCACACTGACCTTGACCTTTGACCTACGGCCACCAAATTCGAATCAGTTCAATTTGAAGAAATTCCCTCAAGGCGTTCTTGACATATTGTGTTTAAGAGAATACAACAGACGGACAACTCGAAAACATTATGCCTGCGGCTACGGCTATCACCAGCATGGAGGCTTAAAACACTTATCAGTGCTCTGTGGTGGAGAAACTATGTAATAGAGACGCTGTTACCAAATTAACTCAAACCTTTATATTATTTCTACACTTCATGCCTCCTTTCTGTTCATATTGATCCCTAGAATGTATATGGATGTTTAAATTTATTGTCATTTTACTCTGTTTGCAGTTAGTGAGAGAAAGGTTAAGAAAGAAAGCAAAAAAGCGAGAGGGACCTCAGGAGAAAGCTCTCTGTGATCATAATACATCAGCCTGGCAACCAGACGAATCTGCTAGTTCATGTTTTATTGTATTTGCTTTTGCAGAAGCGTCTGTTCCCAATCCCATTCAAAGAGATTTCCAGCCATCCTGGCCCCAATCAGGCCAATCATGACTATTTATCTGTTACAGCGCAGGTTTGGTAGGATGACTGAATATCTGCAGAGACTTCACACTTTATGCAAAACACGCTATGATGTCATTTTTGGCTTTAACACATTCCGTTTTCTGACAACAGAAACAGAAAAACCTGTAAATGAACAACCGTACTGTGAATTCCATTTCTCAATTAAAACACTGCATTTGTAGCCCGCCTTTGCCTCTGATCTTATCAACGGCCATAGACCAAAACGCCTCTTGACGCAACTGGATAGACCTACAATCAATCAGAGCAACGAAATGTGATGTAGCACTGGGCAATGGACAAATGTAAACACATTATAGCGTGCAGAGACGACATCGGTAGTGTAGCACTAATATGTCTGTACACATGTGCTGCCATTTTTGCCATCAGAATTTGATCATAGCACTGCAACAGAAAGTTCCACACCAGCTGCAGCCATGCTGGTTGTTTTAAAAATGCCTCATCAGTGCTTTTCCTTAGGTTTATGCTTGTTGTAGCATCCCTGGTGCCAGTGTGTGTAAGCCAGAAATGAAATAATTTAGATATTATGCATAAGTACTAAGACTCCACAAGTCAGTCATATCAAACCCACTCCATATCAGATAAATGGCTGTGACTGGCCGGACCCAGGCCAGGATGGCTGGAAATCTGTTTAAACTGTTGAGGAAGCAGACGTATCTGCCTTTTTTGTTTGTTCTGTCTGACAGTGTTGTAGCTCAGCAGCTTGGTGATGACTGTTGGTCAACACTGTGTTGATAGATTTATTGTATTTACATACTCATTCTGTTAACTGACAACAGAGACATAAAAATCTGTAAATAACAACTATACCATGAAAACTGCAGACTAATAAAAACAGCTGTGCGTCAGCAATATTGCCAATTAAAATTAGTTATGAGAGATATCTAAAGACGATGACAACAACAACAACAAAAAATCAGATCAAGTCTAAAATTTTTCTTGCCCCTAAGCAACTCTGTTTGCAACTTCAAAAGGACAAAAATTTAAGACAGGAGACAAAGATACATACATTTAAAAACGTTCAAGACTCTTCAACGTGCATTTGATTTGAGATTAAGCTCCATATTTAGTTTTTTTTCACACAAGTGCTTCAGTCTAACCCTATTAAAATGTGGGACCCTGTATCTTCAGCAGTAGTTCATAGTAACTGTTCAGGACATGACTGGGGTCACAGACAATGTTTATGGCCAGCCCTGATATGCTTGATATGCATCAGTTACCACATTTAAAGGAGATGCAGGCATGCTTTGTGTTGCTTGCTAAATATATATATATATATATATATGTATATATATTAAAAAAACACATAACAAATGTAGGTGCTGAAGAGCAAAGTCTCAACTTCTTAGATGTTTCCAGTGGACACTGACACCATGAGTGAACCAAAGAGCAACCAGAACATGACACAGTCACATCTGGTGGACAGAAAGCGTGAGATGACCTGACACTAGATACGTATATATAACTTGTTCAGATCCCCGTCTATTCCAACATAACTTTTCCAGGATGTGTACATCTGTGATTACTGTCATCTGACTCCACCCAAGTGTTCAGACTTATTTGATGGGATGTCTAGAAGCCAACCACAGTGTTATACATCATCTGGAGTTCACTGCATTAGAGCCACGCCCCCTTTTTAAACAAGACAGTGACAGTGAGGTGAGGTGGAAGTGCAGGCCTGTTTCAGTCAAGTACATCATATGTGTTTAAAGTAAACATGAGATGTCCTATTATTTATACAGGTGAAAAAATCATATGAAAGAATTAAAGCCTTTACTCATGAATTTTTCAAAAATGTCCGTCCACTGGAATAGACAATGGACCTAAATGTCACTGGAAAATGAAAAGGGGAAATACTGCTCTAATTTGATTTTCTAATAATGAAATCAGTTGCCATAATGCATTTTACTGATTATGTCTACAGAATATTCATCTCAGGAGGTTTTCAATGTACTGTTTTCTGAAGATAGTTCAGAAATTAAGGATACTTTGAGTCGTGATGATGAATACAGTGTAAAACATACATGCAATGAGTTTTAAACATTGCTTTGTTCAGGGACACGAGTTAACCATTCATGGAAAACAAATAATCTCATGTTTTTTGTTGAGAAAAAGGTCTGTTAAGATCATTTATTGCCATTTTTCCTATACTGTAATTTCTGCGTTGAGATTCTTAGTCCACTGGAATGGAAAAAAATATATATAATTAAGTATCCTAATCTTTTTTTCTGATAATTATTCATCAGTGCACTTAGAGTAGAAATCAACCATTACAATATTTTTTTGTGTTTGGAACATAATTGGATTCTGAACGGGTTAATTAAAGTCAGTAATACTGCAGTACTTTTTATTCCATTATAATTAATCAAACACCTTCATTATTTTTAGGAGAAAACTGCATTTTGACACAGTTGAGCAAAACACGTTCAGACCTATCCTGCCATTTCCCCCCGTTAATGTACAAATTTATGCAGCAAAGTGCTCCGCAATCTAATCAAATCATCTGCACTATGGATCGAACCTTTGACTTAAGAATGAACCTTGACTTGTTCTTTAGTAATTAAACCCCACAAATGTGACTTTGACCTTCTGCAAGTGGATTTTTTTTCACCACCACCCATTTGTGATTTTGTGTCTCATCATGACATCACATGTGCTGTAATGGGCCTGGAAAGATGAGTTTTAATACAGGTCAGGCAAGCTGGTAATGGTGCACCAACATAGTTTGTTACACCTGCCAGTCACATTTTGATATAAACTCTTCAACCAGTAGACATGTTTTCATGTCCACACCTAATCACATGTTTTCATGGGATTAGGGTAATAATGACTGTACTGAACAACTGGATTAAAAAAGCTTACTCTTACAATACTACCTCGTATATTCTGAGGCCATGATGTTTGGGTTAGGATATGTATTTTTCTTGTTCCAGCAGATAACGGGCTCAACAGACATGTTGCAGTTTGGTGGTGATATTTCCTGCGATACCACCTTTGACAGTATATCATTCTCAGGTACTGAAAACATTAACAGAAAATGTAAGGTGTGAATATCATCGTCTGAAATCAAAGTGTCTGCCCTCGCCATTTTTCACCCATCACACGGGGAGAAAGGGAGCACAAATACCCTTTTCTCCAGTCAGAGTGGCCTCAATAGACCATGACACAATGTAGCAGCATGTTGCAGGAGCTCTGCCATTGTCATGAATTCACAGTTGCAACTATGATAGAAGGTAAGAGGCTTCTTTTGAAAGCCTCTTTTCTAATGTCCTTACTCCCACCTTTGACTAAAAGCAAAAGTTCAGGCCAGTTCACAGAGTCAAAATCATGGTATTAAAGATTCTATGTGTTTACTCTGCCTGTTTGTGCTTTCTGGAAGCATAGTATGAGTAGTAAATATCCGCAGAGGTTGCTGATTAGTAAAGGCAAGTAAACAGGCCAAGGTACACATCCAGGCTGCATCCAAAATCACAGGAGCGGGTCAAGGCTGATTTTTTATGTTGTTTGTCCAGTGTCTTATTTAGCTCTCATACATTAATAATAATAAATAATAACACATTTTATTCAAAAGGCGCCTTTCAAAACACCCAAGGTCACCTTGCAGAGCATAAATAACATACAGAGTAGAGATGTCAATTGGGCAGACACATAATATTGCTGTGACCAGATCAAACATTTTCTGTCCTCAGCTAACTACTGCAGATTCTAATTCTCTTGATAAACAACAACAGTTTGTTACCTGCAGCTAAAAAAAGTCTATCGTTTCTAACAATGCAATGAACTTATACAACAAAGCAATAACCATATTGCTTTACTTTGCTTGACTCACCTCAGCCATCGATGGCGTGTTTACAGTGCTGCTTTTGCTGCCTTTCTATTGCAATTTGCTTGTTTGGCTTGCCTGGAGGGAAATGAACGGGAGAAACTGTGGAAGGCGTCAACTTTGATTTGTTGTTACTCACATCACTGAACAACAGAGGTTAGCATTAAGGCAGAAATTACACACAGACTCAACTCGTAACTCCTCACTTAATCTTTGCATGGCAGAAGCAGAGCTGGATCGACCTCGAGGAAGGGAACGTTTTACAGCTGTACAAAACTTAGAAATTTCAATGTTGACTGTTATTTGTGGTTTAAGATTCAGCTAGTATTATCAATGAAGTTGGACAAACTGCAAAAGTACTTTTTACTGAGGTGGATTTTCCTATCTTAATCAAGTTTAAAGTGTCAAGTCAGTTTTTTGAAACTGAAGACTGATTGGAAAATAATAAAAACACAGGCTCTGTACATGTACAGTGCGGATAATCGAACAAAAAGTATTGTTGATGGCATGTGCATTTCTTTATGTTAACTATCACACATCACATTTTATAGGTGCAAAAGTTACCCTAGTACAACTCAGTCAGTGATAATCCAATCTCAATTTACTGCTGACTTATGGTACACAACCACACTCTCCACTTTCACAAGGCAAGATGAGCAGCTCTGTGAGGCTGTGCCCAACCGAATGCCAACATAAAAATTAGTTTGGCGTGCGGGCATGCCAACATTTTTTAATTAGCAGTAAGTATTAGGGCTGCCCCTGAAAGTCCAAAACTCAAATCATAAGTCGGTGACCCGTTAGTCGAGGGGCAGCTGACCAAAGGAAGAGAGGCTCTGCCCCGTCAGGCTGAGATAACATTATCTCCTGCCTCCTGCTTAGAAGTGGTGAATTTACAACTCACAGCAACTTAATACGATATAGTCTCTGGCACTGGTTTGATATTTAGTATCGGCAAAAAATGTAGTTGCACTTTTCTGATCCGTCCTCAGCATAGTTAGCACGCATTAGCTGAACATCCCACCAAATCCCATTCAAACTCTCAAACTCTGTATTTAAAAAAAGGAATGGACAGTTGAAAGTTCCTAATGGACAGCAAAATCTAATTTGATGGACATAATTCTGAGTGAGTACAGTGTATAGTCTGCTTTGGAGCAAAGTCAGCAAAAATATCTTTAAGCTTCAAATTCATCCTGGGGCGTCAGTGGCCTGGTGGATGAAACAGGCGCCCCATGTGCAGGGCTGTTGCCGCGGCGGCCCGGGTTCAAGTCCAGCCTGTGGCCCTTTGCTGCATGTCATCCCCTCTCTCTCTCCCCCCCTTTCGCACTTGGCTGTCCTATCCATTGAAGGCAAAATGCCCAAAAAACACATCTTTAAAAAAAAGCTTCAAATTCATCCAAATCCATACTTATGGATTTTAGTTATATACTTCAAAGTGGGGGTGTAAATCACTATTTTCATCATGATACAATATTATATCGCTTCTTTGGAGAATGATACAATATTTGCCGATATTACAAAGTCTGCCACGATACAATCTTGGTTTGGTGTGATTCAGGGGTCTGCGATTTATATGAGACAATGTCATATGCCCATTTGACACAATCTGTTACAGTAATGGCATTGTTTACATATGGCATGCGCTCTGTCTGTTGACCCATATGTCCTCCGCAAATTGGAAATAAATCTGACTCCACCCCAAATAAATTTGAAACACCGCTTATCTATTCTCGAGTAAATAGCATTGTGCTTATCGTCTTTCTTTTGCCTGTTTAACAGTGACAGAGAATTTCAAATTTAAGGAGTAACCTTAAGAAGATCATAAGGAGCAATGTTTTCACTTTGCATTGATGATATTGGATAGTTCATCATTGAATCAATATATAGATCCAGAGCATTACACCCTAACTTCTAAGACAAGACTGGACTTGTATTGCCAAAGCATAAACAACACTTGTTTCCTGGTTGGGTGGCCCTGTTGTCTCTGTTTGACAACAGCAGCTGCGTCAGCACACAGCATGAATCAGGAATAATGACATTTAAGAAGAGAGCCCTATTAATTTAACTCCTCTGACCACACCCTCACTGATGTGAGAGTGTATTGAGCATAATTTGCTGAAAGGCTGCTTAAGATGACTCATGAATGACCAATATTTCCTGCTCTCTGTCAAATAACGCACTATAAATGTGCGAACTGGTGAGTGATTTCAGACAAGCCACATGCAGACTCCATCATGTCACAGTTGAGAAAGCAGGGCACAGTACACTGATCACAGAACTGGAGGGTTTACCCAAGGGTTTATGTTGATCCTAAACTAACAAATAGTTTCAGGGGACACAGCATAACAGCTAGATAATAATGACAAAAAAAAGATTAACTTAATCCTCAAACACATTTGTTGTGTTGTTTCTGGGTTTCTTCCCTGGAAGAGCGACATTGTGAAAAGACAAATAATCATGTCCAGAGCTGAGGTGGAATACAAGCCACAAATACAACTTTCATCTCATGACATTTTTCAAAACCCCCCATCCCTGTAAGAAAGATTGCTTTTTTGCAAATAAACACCCTGCCTGTCATCCCTTCTGCGATGTTTAGTGAAGGAGACCCTCTATCCCTGGACATGGCACACACAGTGCATTAATCAGCCATCAGCAGAGCATGACTAAAGCTCTGAGTTTAAAGTATTTGAGGGGAGGAAACACCAAAAGTTTCTCTGCTCTTGTCAAGTTCAATGTCTAATTGGATATGGGTGATCAGCTGTGAAGAACAGAGGATCTACAGTGGGCTATAAAATGAGATCTGCACGGAGATCAAAGCTCAAATAGCTGGTGTAATTAACAGATCGAACTGGTATAAAGCTACTTTGGAGGGTGATCAAACGAGCTAATAGCGTTTTCAGCATGGACAGTGACCAGCAGGGTCTCAGGGGAAAACACACCCTGCAAATGAAATCTCTATTAATTTACTCATATTTTATATTCAAATACACTTTGAAAGTTAATGAAACATGATTATTAATTTAGCCATATGTTGATATAAATTCAGCAGTAACATTTTCACATGTAACTACATGTGTGATGTGCTTACTTCTGTGGCTTATTCCCCAAGAAAGAGCATTATGAATGAATCTTTCATGTCTTTACCAAGGGGTGTTGAAGCCTGTGATCTATGAGGAGCTTCATGTTGATGGGCTGAAACTCCTCACTCTTGTTAAAGGAGATTTATGCTGATGGATGATTCCAACGAGCTGGAAAGACCCAGGACCTGCTCATTAATACACGGCACAGCAGCTCGAGACGAGAGCTCCAGTGATCGCCACGCAGAACAAGTGAATGATCCTTCAAATGAGCGCTGTGCTCAGGCAGGTCACAGGGACCACCAGTCAACACTACTGGCAGGGAGAAGAGGAACTGCTGAGCACAATACATGTTGGAGCAGGAGAGACCGAACGGCTCATTACGATATGAAAGTGAGAGCGAATCAAAGAGTGTTCATACACTAGAAAATATAAGACGTGTGCCCACACGGGTCACATGACTTTTGTTCCCGGAACTTTCGCTTCTGGCAATAATAATGAGCCTGCCTGTCTCTTCCCCACATCTTTGGTCCTTTTTTTCCCCCCCTGCCAAACAAAGACTTCTCTGATCATAGTGGAGTACAAACGAGAAGAGGCTGAGCAAAAAGAAAAAAAAAAATCAATGGTTCCATTCTTGTGGAAGATAAAAAGCTTTTAGGGCTTTAATTATTTCCTCCTTGTAGCTTTATGAATTTGCTTACCACTCAATTCAGAGGTGAGGACTCCCTTGAACACACTTACAATAGGCTGGATCAGTTTATTTCCTTTCACCACATTTAAAAAGACGCATGTTAATTATTGGCCTGTTTTAAAGGCTGGGACTCTACTTGGACACAAACTTATAATTAAACGGAAAATATAATAAAAACAATTTGAAACGTAATGTAGCTCAAAAAGAAGTCTGTTTTCTTTTGTTTTGCTTTCAACCACTTAAGTGATTAGTAGCTCATTTAATAAAAAGAACATTTTGACAACATATTAATTAATCAATCGTATACTATGCAGATTGTCGCTCATGGTTTGTAAACATGCTCACCTATGAAAGTGACAGTAAAAAGCCATCCTCAAATTCACTCTCATTTGAAGTTTTGCCTTGCTATATTTGTGTTTGTGGCGCTGTATCTCTTGGATGCCTGCTGCTAACGGTCTGGCACCTGGTCGCTACCTTTGTAAAAAGCCCCAACTTCACCCTCACGCCCATAAACATCCAGAAGACAGAAAATAAGAAGAAAATGAGAAAATACAAGCAGGGTGCAGAGTCTTTGCAAAAAATACACCACCACACACTGAGAGTGGGTTATATGTGATGTTTGTGAGGGATTACTTTTGTATCAGTCTATACATTGTTTATAAGAAAATCCTGCATAGTATATCTTTAAGAAAGCCAGTGAGAAACATTGGATCTTAAATTTAAAACTTACTGGCAATACTCGATCAACCAAACATTAAAACTACTGGCAGGTGAAGTGATCACCTCATTACAATGCAATGTTCTGCTGAAATACCTTAGGTTCTGACATTCATGTGGATGCCACATGACACGCACTACCCAGCCAAGCACCATGGCAAACCAAGTACACCCTCTTCTAGCAACGGCACTTCCTGATGGCAGTGGCCCGCACAACAGAACAGTGCACCATGCCACGCTACTAAAACAGTGTGTTCAGAAATGGCCCCAAGGAACATGACTAAGAGCTCAAGGTGTTGACCTGGCCTTTAAATTCCCCAGATCCAATCCAAATGAGCATCCCTGGGACTTGCCCGCTCTCCACCCAGCAACCAACACCCTAGGGCTGGTTGCACCATCTAGGCTTCAGCCTTCTTCTCGCTAAGACCAGGCTTAAATTTTACACCTCGTCAGAAGCAGGCAAGAGGACAAAATCTGAACTGTTTCTTTGTATCAGCAGTTTGATACACAACACAAGAGACACAAAAGTTGAACAGCAACCAACAGCCTCCTTTTTATCTAGCTAACATGCAAACATAAACACACATCTTGTCCTCACCTCAGCTTGTTGAACAAGCAACCAAACAAACATTTACCAGTGGAAAGTGCATCATTAATGTCCATTATCAAGAAAGATAGTAGCTAATTAGCTGGTCAGCAGCAGCACATTAAGCAGCAGAATATAAACGTACCAGCAAATGTCACCTTGCTCTGTTGAGACAATGGTGTGGTCCTTAATCTTTAATACCACTGCTATCAACAGACTGTCGGTCCATGAGTTGTACGCTGCAGGCAAGCTTGTTTACCTGTTCTCTCCTTTCATGTGGAGCATCACTTACCAGCTGCGTTCAGTCAAACACAGACACAGCTCTCCAGTACAGCTCGAGTACTCTTTGTATCTCAATGGCCCTGAAATTTTCTTTTCTTTTTCTCTGGTGCTCGATAATAACAATCCCACAAATTATAAATTATAAATGATGAGTAACACAATAACAAGGCAGCAGAATTTAACAATGTATCCTTGCGACACATGCACTGCTAGGCAGTAGCTGTAGTTGCCGGGCGTTCTCATGAACACGTATTGCTAAGATGGGGTGTAGTTAACACTAGGCTTAAGTTTGGTTGGTGCAACCGATGACAAAGACCAACTTAGCAGTTAGGGTCAGGCTTTGTTAAGACCAGTTGGTGCAACCGGCTTCTGGTGTTAGACACTACAGGACATATAGCCCTTACTTCAACTGGTCAGAACTAAGTCCGACACACAGTGGGGCCTCTGACATGGGCAAAAGACTTCTAGGGTACTGCAATGTCCCATGGGTGCTCAACTGGATTGGGATCTAGGTAATTTGGAGGCCAGATTGATGCCTTGCGCTCTTCGTCATGTTCCTCAGAGCATTCCTGAGCAGTTTTTATGGTGTAACATGGTACATTGTCCTGTTGGGGGGGGGCGCGCGACCATCTGAGAGTGCCGTTATCATCAGTCTGCAACAGTTGTTGGGTGCAAGTCAAGTGGTATCCAATGAATGCCAGAACTCAAGGATTCCCAGCAGAACACTGCATTGTAACAAGATGATTAATGTTGCTCACTTCACCTGTCAGTGGTTTTAATGATTTGGCTGGTCAGTGTATATTGTGTTTGTACTGGTCTATGTGAATATTGAGTAAATGAAACATGGGCCTTTTTCATGAAAGACATTTTGACACGTATCGGTACCCATCTTGCAATTGGATCACTCCAGCTGTGATACAGCTATCCGGGACCTAAAGCAAATGTCAGCCAGGAGCGTAAAGTGTTATCAGTAACACCTGTGCTTTTCCTGCTATGACAAGTCAAAAACGCTGCTGAGAAAAATGCCTCAATGAATGCAAAAAGAGTAAACAATCTCCACTGTAAAGGAAAATGTGAAAAGTGTTTATCTAAGAAATATTAAAACTTATTTCTCTTTATCAGATGTCTGTCACATGTGTATAAAGTAGTACCATTTTGTACATTTATGGAAATTGTATCAAAGATTTTGATGTAACCCAATGAGGGAACACTTTACTGAGGGACTAAATCATTTTGTTTGAGGGTTGTATGTGCTAAGGAGTCATAGTTAAGAAGCATTTTCATTATAAGCAGGAATTGACTGTGTTGAGGGAAATGATGTCCTGCTGCTGTGCCATGTGGTGAATGTCAGATCCTGAGCAATGATGTCACAAAATGAGATTTCTTTCTGTCACACTTTGTTGGTGCTTTTGTCTCAACTGGGAATTCACCATAGCTATGTCCTCCGTGTGATGCCTTTTAATCTCAAAACGCTGCAATCACAGTGGCTGTGATGTGGCTTTTTCCTTTCCTGGGGAACGTGTTTCTGATTGCTGAGGCACTTGTTATTTCCTGGATGAGGCTCTGATGCATACTACAGTCCTCTAATCTGTCCAGCAATCATAAAGTCTCTGGAAGCTGTCACTGATTGCCCTGATAGGGACATTATTTCAGAAGACGCCTAGGAAATGAAATGAGTCACTCACCGTCAATGAAAGGCACTTATAACCACTATCAACATAATGTCCAATAGCATCTCATGTATTTGAAAAATAAAAAAATAAAAAATATTTACATTCTAAATTTATTTTCAGTGCTCTTGAAGAAAGAGCACTGAAAGCCGTCAATTAGAAAAGGTTTTTGTTGGTAGTATTTACACGTCAGCCATTATCTGTTAAGTTGTTCTGAATACATTTTTTTAGAATTATCAACTCTGAATTTTGCAGCCTTTGACATGTGAAATGACTTTGTGGTGCAGAAGAGAATGCAATCAGTCAGAGGCTTCATGATTTTAAATAGCTTAGATTGCAATCCATTAAGAAGAAGCGTTTCCCATCACACGCTAAAAGCATTTTAAGAATTCTCTGAATACTTGATGCTTTGGTGCATTATTTTCTCTCTTTAGTGAGAAACAATTCTCTATTATCCCAAATCTATTGACTGTTTAATCACACAGAAAAAGGAAGGAAGCGCCATGATTTTCATTAGCAGGAGCTCTCACTCTGCAGGCTGCTGCACATTCTGCACAAACACTAGCTACTCCTGTTTATCCCTCTTTCTTTCTTAACGTATGAATCCGAGCATTAATCAGAGTGTGATGGCAACAAGAGCGGAGACATTGGGAAATGAAGGAGCTGATGAACATGAATGGAACATCTGCAGAGAATCAGAATGAGAGAGACTTACTACTTGTATCAAGTATGGTGCAACTGTTTGAATGGATATTAGTACATTTTCATTCACTGGTTAATTCTCCAAACCCACAGGTCAACTGGGGGTTAGAGTCTATCCCAGCATGCACTGGGCTGAAGGCCCAGAAATGGACAAGTCCCAGCACATTAGAAGGTCAGGCCATCACAGACAGAGAAGTAATGTGACTCTTGCTCGCATTCAGGGGTGAGTTTGGAAACTTCTGAAAAGGTGGGCAGACTGTGACACAAATTCAAATGACCATTTTGTGATGGGATCTTTCTAGCCATGATACAGCAATAAGTGACTTAAAGCGGATGTCTGCCAGGGAGGTAAGTGGGGAAGCCAATGGCCCCTTCCCTCTTTCTAACCCCATACTTGCAGCCTACTTGCTCAGACCAATTCAATTCAATTCAATTCAATTTTATTTATAAAGCCCAATATCACAAATCACAATTTGCCTCACAGGGCTTTACAGCATACGACATCCCTCTGTCCTTATGACCCTCGCAGCGGATAAGGAAAAACTCCCCAAAAAAACCCCTTTAACGGGAAAAAAAACGGTAGAAACCTCAGGAAGAGCAACTGAGGAGGGATCCCTCTTCCAGACGTGCAATAGATGTCATACAGAACAGATCAGCATAATAAATTAACAGTAATCCGCATGACACAATGAGACAGAGAGAGAGAGAGAGAGAGAGAGAGACAGAGAGAGAGATGCAGGTAATAACAGTAGCTCCTCGAACTCACCTTCATTTAGATCGTAACTACACATGTGTAGAGTGTTGTGACTTTGCACATTTAAAGCATTGTGGGTTAGACAAAAATCACTGTCTCTCTGAACAGACAGACAGATATATAAACGCCTTCCAAAGTACTCAGAGCAGTAGTTCCCGCTACAATAGGTGTTGCAAGGACCACAATTTGCCATGATGACACACAGACACACAGACTCTCTTTCTTTTTTCTTTTTTTTTTCGATTAACGTGTTAAAAAAAAAGTGTTTACTTCCAGTGATGGCTTAACCTTGGACAATATGTGCCGCCAAACTGAACCATCCTGGCTAAAGATGGATCAAGACAATGATGGAGTTTTAGGCCAAAAGTCTCTTTGAAAAGTTGCCTGACGGATCTTTAAAAAAAAATAAAAAATCTGCATGGTTTGCAAAGTCGAATTTAATTACCACAGAAGTAATTTGTCTTTGACATTTCACTTCCCTCATCCTCCCAAAACTACAGGGCTTCACCAATCTACAAGACAGCAGGGGCACATATTGAAACCTGGATATGAAGAGTTCCACCCCTGGTGGACAATAAAGATATATTTTATATTCTATCCATGTCTTGGCTAAATGGATAGCGAAAAACTGCTGCCAAATTAACACAGTAGAAGACGACGGACTGAGAGAAATCATTTGAATTGCATCTGGAGCCACCTTTTATAAGCTATCCTCCAGAGGAACCATTGTGTCAAGAGTACACACTTTGTATGAAGGTGAGAGGGCACTGAGGATGAACACGCTTGAGCAAAGGACGTCGCTCTCACAGGGGATCATTGGACTTCTGTGAGTAATGACAACTACTTCATGGATTAAGAATTAAATCTACAGTCATTTGCATTAACTGTGAGTAAAACAATAGAGAGTCTATGTTCAAAGCTAAAAAGATGCTATTGAACAACAGTATTTGAATTGATGTGATTAATTGCGATAATCACAGCAAATTGTGTGATTAATTTTTCTAAGTGATCGACTGCCCTAAAATCAGGGAAAAAAGTGTTCAGGTTCATATTCAAAGTCCTTGTTCTTCCTGAAAGTAAACTATACATTATTAATAGTTTTAATATGTATTTAGTTTAATAAATTAATTCAAAATAAATAATTTTAAATATTCTAATATGAAATAATATCAAAAATTCCAAATAGCCTACAGCCATGAACAGACGGTGGGCCCTTGAACAACTACACAGGATCAAGATGCTCAGAATCAAAATAGTCATTTGTGGGGTGTCGGTGGCTTAGTGGATAGAGCAGGCGCCCCATGTACAAGGCTGTTGCTGCAGCAGCCCAGGTTCGAGTCCAGCCTGTGGCCCTTTGCTGCATGTCACCCCCCCCCCCTTCCCACTCACCTGTCCTGTCAATTAAAGGCTAAAATGCCCAGAAAAATATCTTTAAAAAAAATAGTCATTTGTGTCTACCATATAAAATGAGAAAATGAGCTAATGTTCCTGTATTTATACCATTTCAGACTTTGCAATTTGAATATTTGCATGTTAGGACTAAAGAATGTGCTTTGTCACTGCAACAGAAACTGGTTTGAAGGATGAAGTGTGAAAAAAAAACAAGTGATAATTTGGACTGAACCTCCTCCTCTGCATTCTACTTAACAACAACACTCTTGCTGAATAGAGAATGAGATGCATCAGACCAGGGAATGGTGTGTTAGTATGCATTGTGGCTGAAATTAAGCTTTGTTCTTCATTTTACGCCCTTGGCATGCAGAGAAATCTGAATTCTACAGAAATAGCTCTTGTAGGTGGCCGTGCATAAATTCATTACTTCTAGTAAAAGCGTTTTGTTCAGGTTTTGCGTAAAGAAAATGGGCTCTTGGTTTCAATCTAACAGAGGAGTTCAAAAATAATTGAAGCTAATGATATCAAAGCAGGAAAATTAAAGGATTATCGAGGACTTCAACCTTCGCTCCTTTTCTGATAGATAATGGGACAAAAGTCACATTTCACAGCACTAGACTTTGTTTCGTTGTTTCTGTTTTGGTGTGAGCCAGGGTGTTTATATGTTCTCAGCGTGTCTGCATGTTTTTCCTGCAGGTGCTCTGGTTCCCTTCCACAGTCCAAAGACATGCAGGTCAGATGAAAGAAACTCTAAATTGCCTGTAGGTGTGAATGTGAGTGTGAATGTGTTTGTCTGTCTGTATGTATTAGCCCTGTGATAGACTGGCAATCTCTCCAGCAGTGTACCCTGCCTCTCACTCAGTGCGTGCTGGGATAGACTGCAGCCCCCCACGACCCTGAGTAAAATGAGTTGGTATGGAGGGTGTGAGCCGTCTAAAATACCTGGATATGAGTGAGCTATACAGTAAGTGCATTGTGCAGATCTCACTGATAGATTCATAAGATGTGCCATTTTATATTAATTTGTTCCTTCACCATTCAAGAACCAAGTACCTGTTAACATCTCTCTCAATACTGATTTTCTTCCAAGGCTGAAAACAACTATGAGCTAAACTACCACGTACAGTATCTTCCAATTGTATAACTATAAAGTATAGTTCAAAGAGGTTTGAGGAATAAGATTTAAAAGCCACAAAGGGGAAATATGTATAAATAATGCATTAAATATGTTGGGAAATACAGTAATTATTAATTAGTTCAATCATACATCTAGTTTACCTTTCAGCCTCCCTTGTGGCTATCAAATACAGATAACGACAAACATGTCGGTAATGCACGCAAAATTTGAGCTATGCACATAATTCTTAGCTCCACATGCACTGGTGCACTGTTCAGGGCTGCCAACTCCCACGCACTGACTGTGACACTCAGGCAATTGACACTTTTCACACGCTCTCACGCCACACATCCATTTTCTTACGCAATGAAAAATACATTTATAACTGAACATGTCAGAGTGCAAAAAGAGGAGACTAACAGCGCCCAAACAACAAGACAGAGCTGCACAGTGCAACAAGACAGAGCTGCACAGTGCAACAAGAGCACCGCAATCAAGCCAGCCGCTGCTTGGAGTTTGATGTGCCTGTGTTTGTGCTGTACTGGTACCGTTAACTGAAGCTGCAAGGATAAAGGAAGACCCTCATTTCAGCAATTATTTATTACAAATCATATATTAAATAAGTTTAATGTATGACATCACCAAAGAAGACCTAATATGATATAAATGTTTCCCTATTAGGTGTGTGACCCGAGACCAGACTTCACAGTTCATTCTAATGCAGCGTGGTGACGATACAGACATTTCCTACACCAGAGGTATTTAACGCAGACCTGCAATGCGCATTCAACACGCACTGGACCCATTCATACTGTCTGAGTCCGTCTGTTTGTTTAATAGTTGAGATTTCAATTTGCAGTGTGCATAGTTAATAAACTTTACTAATAAACCTGAGAATTGTAAAGTAGTACCAGGCTTAATTACTAAAAACAAAGTTCTTACAAAGTCCTTGCTCTAGCTCTGGGGGTCTGATCCTGGACCATCCCAGCTCCCCGTCAGATCAGTAAACTTTCTGTTGCTGCATTACACAGGTAAGATCCAACACTGCTGTTGGCCAACAGCCTGCAGTAACTCCCAGCGCTGGAGTTTGCAGTGGCAGGGGGTGAGGCGGAGGTGCCATGAGGTGCGCAAAGCTGGCTCTCATACACCTATCTCGTGAACACAAATTAACCAAAAAGTGGCAACAATTTAATTAAATTGAGGCAACAAACTATATTTTGTGTGCAGGAATCAATATAACCTGGCCTGGATTTATGTCTATAAGGTGGCACCTGTAATCTCATTATATTTAATATATATTGATGATAAAGCTTTCTATCTTTCTATCTCATATCTATCCATTATTTGTCTTTATGGCCACTCCGGAGCTCTGTAGCTTTTTGTTTATGATTCTGTGTGTGTTTTTGTTTGGGAACATTGTCCACCATTTACTAAAAAGTGCTCTACTACACAGATGGTTTATTTATTTGTGTGATAATTTGTGAATAAACCATTAGCACAAGGTCATTGATGGGAGCACTTACTGAGTTACGGAAAGTTCTGCAAATAGTTTTAATGTTAAAACTGGTGATGTTATTTTGCTATTTGCAGGAGTATCTCTGAGCTAAACAGAGTGCCATATTCAGTTGTTTTGTTTGTGAACGAATTGGAACTTTTATTAATATTGCAGTTTTCCTATTGCATCAATTGAACTGCAATATAATATAAAATTGTTCCTAGTAGCAGCTGCAGCTACATGTGCAACAATATTTCTTAAGACTGCTTGATGTTAACAACTCAGCAGTCAGCTCTTTAAAATCTCTGTAGACATATGCAGCAAAATATTGGATCACAGGGGTGTCGGTGGCTTAGTGGGTAGAGCAGGTGCCCCATGTTCCACGCTGTTGCTGCAGTGGCCAGGGTTCAAGTCCAGCCTGTGGCCCTTTGCTGCATGTCATCCCCTCTCTCTCTCTCCCCCTTTCACACTTGGCTGTCCTGCCCATTAAAGGCAAAATGCCCAAAAAATATTGGATCACTGTTTCATTGCCTTTTTCATTAAAGATATTTTGACAAGTCACAGTAGGAAATACACAGGTGTAAACATAAATTTAATGCTGTATTCAATCCAGCTGCTCCGGTTTTAGGGTCGTGATAGTGTGAATGCTGGCTCACTGCCCAGGCTGAATCGTCAGTCTATAAGATTAACAACTCTGGGTTAGGTTTATCTGGTTCTTTGATAATAAGTCGAAAGTATCCTGTTTCCAAACAGATGCGAGGCGAAGTTGCCTAAAACTTCAAAAGTTTTTCTTTTGAATATCATTGTGTATTGTGATGTTTTTGTGATTTGCACCTCAGGGCCACCATACAGTTTGTACTAGTATTGCAATTCCACCTACAATACAGAAACTGACCCAAAATATAGGCTACCTTTCTAGACATTTTTATACAATAACCAATGGCATTAATTATGGCTCAATTCCATTTCTGTGCTCTGGTAACAATTTCCTGGTATTGTGCATGCTGGCTCAAGGGCAATGAAGACTGGGACAGCTAAATGTAACAGAGCCATCATTAATATTATTAGTTACACCTCTGCTTTTCTAGCTGCAGCTATCTGAGAGAAGGCTGCTTGGGAGGAAAGTATTAAGCAAGTTCAGTTAATGACATTCATTGCTCCTTTCAGCAGTTATGTCACGTAAATAAGAAAGTGAGAATAACAATCTAAACACAAACTATTGGATGTCATCAGTGCCACAATAGCGCAGGATGTGATTAAGACAATTAGATCCACCTGTTCTCTGCCGTCCCCTGTGTCCCTAATGTTCTCCAACTACACTCTGTGATATCAGGCAAACAGCAAAACAGTCTCTAAATGAACAGAAGACTACAGAAGACTTTATTTTTATCAAACGTCTAGACATGTTTGTTCATTCCGAGTGATTGATCCCAGTCCTCCTAAAGGATCCCTTCTTTGTCAGCCCAATCTACTACAGATGGGATTTCTTAGTGAGGGTCAGTTATCCAGCTGTAGTGGGATACATTCACTGACAGCATGCCAGTATTACTTTAGTGTGGAGTAATGCAGACAGTTTAGTGTGCCCAACTGGTTGATCTTGATTTGCCTACTGCTGCTCAGAAACAGCTGGACAGAGCCGCGAGACAGGTCAGAGGGGCGAGCTGCAGAAAGGATGACCAAGTGGAAGAAAATCTGTTCGCTCTGTTTCTTCAATTTTTGCCCTGAATGACCAATGACCTCCGCTACCACCATCCAAAACCTTTACTTGTCATGAAATGAGTTCATTCAAGCTATAACTGGATAATCGATGAGCTTTCCCTCCAGCACTACCTAAGTTAAAGATTACTCATAATCCAATGGGCAGACTCCCATTAAATTTTGTGAGTGCATTAATGTGTGCTCAAATGATTAGGCAATTTATCTATTTAATCAACAGAAAGTTAATCCCCCAACTCCTTTGATGATTGATTAATCATTTGTGTCATTTATCAAGCAAAAATAACAAACATAAGCTGGTCTTTTAAAAAATGTGAGGGTTTTCTGTTTTATATCTATTAAATTGAATATATTTGGGTTTAATGCTTTTGTTTGGACAAAAACTACTAGCCACTGGGGATGTCCTGATAAGATCTCAAAGATTGGTATCGGGCCAATCAAGGCGTTTATTTACTGATTGGGATCAGCTATATTGAGCTGTATAGAGCCCGATCCAATCTTTTACGTATGTCAGCTGTCACACAGGTGTTTTTCCTCACAAAGCTTCCATACACAGCAATGCAACGGGTGCAGCCATCGTTAGCTCTCCAACTCTTGGCTGTCTGTCTGTCTCGCCACTCTGTGTGTTTGTATATGTGTTTGTTTCCATTGGATTGATTTCAATAACTGTAATGGTATTGAAGTGTGTACCTTGCAGCTGTATGATCTAGGACAGCAGAAGAATCAGATCAGGTCTTAAAATCAGCAGATACTTGACATTAACTGACTTAAATCGGGACAAAAAAACTTGATCATGACACCCCCACTAGCCATTTTAACTGAGGGTACATTGCTGCCTCTGGGGGCTCTATATGGAACCTTAGATTTTGAAACTTGTTTTTACTATTGTTATTTGAGACGTTTTGACCACTGTGGTTTCTATGGTCATCATCCTTGCTACAGCTGTCTCAATACCAGCCTTAACAGATGTGCAAAAATAAATTTAAACAGTTAAAAGCAATGCCACTTCACTGCAACAACCAATGATGCAATCTGAAAGTCTCTGATTGAACCAGTTCTTTAGACACAGCATCACCCACAGAGGTCGAACACCTCATCCACTGCCCCCTTAACTCCTACCACTGAACTCGTGAACACAGATTTGGTTTGTTTACAGTATGTATTAAAACTCAGACTCTTTCACAGTAGCTGCTCTCAGGACAGGAGATCATCCGTCTCAGGGTTACACATTTTTCAATGACCTGCTTTGACTAGAGGGTCTTACATATTTTCCAGTGGTTAATCCGTCTTGTTCGACCAAGTCTGTTTACTTTGCATGGGGCTATTTGAAATTTTCAGTCATACATTTAATGTTGCAAAACACTGGCATCTTGTACAAACAAAGTTTATCAGACACTGAGCTAAAAATTACTTTGTTACTTACCGGATACTTGTTTTTATCCATCTATAAAGCTTTGCACCCTATGTTTCATCCCTTGATCTAAATCAGACCTGAACTAGGAAAATGTCACTCTCTTACAGTGGACCTTGTACATGGAATAATCCACAAAATACCTTAAACTTCTCTGCTGCCATTATGGCTTTTTAAATGCCCCATTTCAGATTTTGTTTTTAATTGATTGTAAATGCTTATATTCTTTTTTGTTGTTTTGTATGATTTTATTCCTATTTTAACTTGTTTGCAATTTTGTTGCATGCCTATTGATTTCCTAGGTTTAAATAAAGGTTTGAATGAATAAATTAACTCCCCATTGTTTGTAAAACCTGTAAAATCAGAAGCTGGTGTCTGATCTTCTGCAGCTTTACTTTACCTCCAGGCCCTGTTGTTTTCATACAGTCATTAAAAATCTGAAACAGTTGCCTAGGCTGTCATAATCCATCATTTTAAATAACACGTCAAATGTTCCCAACCTTCCCTGAATACCACAATCATTGTCGTTCTGTATAAAATCAGGATGTTGGTCCTGAGGACTCATTATGTGTCTTAGATGTCTTATTTGACTTACTAATAGGAAAAAGTGAAAAAAGTTCCAGTTGAAAAGATAATTAGCTGGGTCAGGTAAAGGTTTACTTGTCAAGGTGAAGTCTCATCGTGGTCTTTGTTTGTGGCAGTACGGGGATAAAGAAACAGCACTAATATCAGATTGATGTGATTTGAAGATGAATATTCATCAGTACGGTACAAATGCTGCCCTTGCTAGATTTTTCAGCCATTATGAGACTCACAAACAGCTGACATATGCTTATTAGTGCAGCAAATGAAGAGCAGCAGATAAATTGTCAGGAGTCATTAGAGTCAAAGCCACTCTGTCTTCCCCAGAGAATACCTGCTAAAAGATGTAACAGCATGAAAGATACTTGTTCTAGCACTTGTATCACCCAAAATAAAGAGAAGTGATACTTATTGAGCATGTCTGGCAATCTGTACGATGTTTTAACCTTGACTTTGTTGAGATATATTCTCCTTAGCGTCTCTCTTTCCTTCTTTTTCAGTAATTTATTCTAACAACTTTATGTCATGCCGAAAGTAAAATAACAACAGCATGTGAGGCTTTTTTAAGGTTTATTGAATAACTGGTGTGTCTCCTGCTTTAACAGTATAGATGCACCAATTGATCAGCCGGTGACTGCAATCAGCTGATTTTCAACTTGATCGGTGACCTCAGATAAAGCTAATTCTGTCAATGACAAATTCACATGCATGCATTGCACCTTGGTTAACATAGTGTGACAATAGGACAAACATTAACCAACTATAACCACAGTCGCTGCAATCCATTATCTTTCCCAGGGTGTCAAATATCAACACTTTGTTACACCCCACGTTGATGACTTTCAGACCTTCCTAGCACCTTCATGTCTCAAAAGTGACTAGCGACAAATTTAGCAACTTATTCAGAGCATCAAGGAAAAACGTTGCAACTCGTTTTAATGCATCTGCTCAGAGTAATCGATGTGATCGGCTCCTCTGCCAGCAGTGAGGGGTCTCTCCTCTCTCCTTCACACTGTGTACACAGCATGGGGCAAGCAGGGGGAAACTGCTCGCCACAGGAGTGTGAGTTAAAAGGCCATATAATTTAAATACACCTTTACGTGTAAATAGAACCTGATTCATAAATAGTTTGAAATAAATACACAGATAAATAAATACACTGTTTTAGATAGATGATAGTTGACTCTCTATAATAGACCTATATATACGGTACAGAATTTTCTCTTATTCTTCTATGATATGTAAATACAGTAATTCATTTAAGAACGTAAAAATCTGGACTTGTTTTCCTTTTGGAAAGCAAAACATGTTAGATAAAGTGGGATACACTGCAGTTAATTTTCAATTGGATTTTATTCGAAACAAAGAAGCTCTGTCCAGTAACCTAGAACACTCTTTTTATTTTGAGTACTAATGAGAGTTATAAGTTATTCTACAGTCAATGTTTTATTACGAACACATAATGGAGCTTTAAAGAAAAGTAAACAAAAAAAAATGTTTGTGCATGCTGTCTAGAGCTGTAAATGACGTTCAGGGACACATTCGGGGTGACAGCGATATTCACTTCCAATAGCAAACAAGCCAAGTCAGCCTTCCAAGCTAATGCATTCTAACTATGCTAAGGACAGATCGGAAATGTGCAACATTTTTTATGATACTAGATACTACTGATACTAGACAGCAAACCAAAGCCAGAGTCTGTATCTTATTAAGTTGCTGTGAGCTTTAAATTGACCATTTCTAAGCAAAGGGCTCACTTTTCACTGCAGCTGCACACAGCACACTGAGTGGGGGGAAAAAAACAACTAATTCTCAACTTGAAGAATCTCAGTCGACTGATGATTTGGATCTTCAGTCTTAAGGTGGCAGCCTTAATGCTGCCAATTTTAGTTCTTAGAAAGAAAAAACCCCGGAATCATCCAAAATTGGAATCAGCAGGTCAAAAATTGCAGTTGGTGCACCCCTATAAAAGTAGTACTAATCTTCCTATTTGGCCTTATGTGCAGCCAAAAATCAAATGCAGATACGCGGATCAGAAAAAAAGGAAAAACATGTCAAAAGGTGTTACAATGATTCGCAATATTCCCTCCCACCTGTATTCAGGTTGACAGAAGTCTGTGCCTACAACTGGTACAAAGTGGGCAAAAGGTAGGAAACACTTTGCACACACTGTCAGTCTGTGACAGGCCTAACAAAGACAAATACTCCACCTTCACATCTGTGGGCAAGAAGATGGATTAGAGTCTGCAACTCTGACTTGCAGGTCTGTTGAGAGGAGACCAACACAAACATGAGCAGAACCTGCAAACTTCACACACAAACTTTCTTAGACTTCCTCGTGTTCCACATAATTAAAACTCACATTTATAATCCCAGCTGTTTACAGTAATTACGGTGAGTAATTAGCATGGGGAATATTGTTGTCATAATATCAGTTTTTATCTGACGTGCAATAATATCTTATATCTAAAACCATTAAGCAAAGGTACAGATCAAACACTGTGCTGCATGTTAACAAGATGCACCACAGAGAGCATTATGAAAACAACTGCAACACCCGAGCACAGCTCTCACCAATACACTGCTCGCACTAATTAACAACAATGACAGAGAGAGTTGGGACTTCTGCTAATATGACGTGCAGTTATCGACTAAATCCTCCTTATTAATGTCAACTGTCTCCCAAACAGAACCATGGCAAACTAATTTGCCTTTAATTCAGTGTTCAGGTCAGCGCATCAGTCACTAAGGAGCTTTGACTCTGACAGCTTTGTCGTCTGTGTCAGCTCTCTGAACAGATTTGTTTCATATTTTGGCTCCTGGCATCAGTCTTTTAAACAAGTGTAGGTGGACTAAGGTTCAAAATGTGGTGACTACTTCTGTAATGTTTCCAGCTTCTGTATTTATCCACTCCGTTGCCTTCTTAAGCAGGTTAAATGCAACTATTAAACTGCATTTTAACCTCAGCACAGTCCACTTGCACACACTAAAATAGCAAAGCTGACTTTGTGCTCATATTTGCAGGCTCTAACCAACTTCAGAGAAACCTAAATTTCCTAAATGTTTCAAATGCACCGTGTAGGCACTGGAAAGATATTAGGTAAATACATCTCAGATGAAAGCCTGCGGCGCAGCAGTGAATAGAACTAAAAATGTCTGTGGAGGATAAAAAGCCATTTCCATCCTCTGAGATGTGCAAAAAAACTCAATAACTCTGGTGTTATTCTTATAGGGTCACACCCATTTTAGATCTAATAAATTTCATTACACTTTCATACCACGGCAGCCATGAATACTCGATTCTGAATGACTTGAGGGGTGTTGATTAATTTCAGATAGCGGCATATAGCTTTGATGGAGTTGTCTTATCACTGTTTCATATTGCACCACCATGATGTGAGCATGCTGTGAAGCCATCAGGCTGATGCACAGGGCTGTGGATTGACATGTATGAATCCAGTAAAGATTTCTCTTTCTTACAGTGAGACAGACTGCAAAATCTGCTCAGGTTGCAATAAAAATAGGTTATACCATATAACGACTGCTGTCTCCTATCATCTCTATTACAGCAACATTTTTATGTTCACAGTTAAGTTAGAGGGCATTCAGTATATTCGTCTGCTGAAAATAACATCAGTGCAGACACTGAGTAAGTTTCCTGTTTACATAACAGGAAATATTATTTTACAGATGAATCATATCTTGTATTAAATGTTTTGATTCATGAAAGTGTCGACATCTTTAAGCTCAGGGCACATCCTGAATGCTTCCTGGTGATATATGAGCTTATACACTGTGTGTGTGTTAACCCCCAGTATGACTTGAAAAACAAATGTCATGTGTTAGAGTTGAGTTGGTTTTGCCGGTCTGGTCCAGTGTACCTGCTTAAACAAATTTTATGCAATCCGCCTGAACCAGCATTTGCCATTACGGCGCATTCTAACAAATGAAAAAGTAGCCTACATCAGCAACCTGTGACAACAGTGTCAGCGTGCTTAATCCAGCCAATAATAAGCAATATGACAACATGATTAACATAATATTTTTAAAGATTTTTTTTTAGCTTTTTAGCCTTTAATGTATAGGACAGACAAGTGTGAAGGGGGGAGAGAGAGAGGGAGTGACATGCAGCAAAAGGCCACAGGCTGGAGTCGAACCCGGGCCGCTGCGGCAACAGCCTTGTACGTGGGGCGCCTGCTCTACCACTAAGCCACCGACGCCCCAAACATAATATTTTTAAAAACAGACTAACGGAGCCACTATTGTCAGACAGGCCGTGCGCAATTTAATGCTGAGCCCAGGCCAATGTTGGCAACATGAAGGAGATCAAATTTCAGTAGAAGTGGGAGGGGAATAAGCGGCACATGTTGTGTTTGTTTACTACATTGATGTGTTTTTTGGTGGAGAACACCAAAACTGTGCCAATGTGGCAACGTTTTAGATTCATGAAAGATGTGCCCTGTTTAGCTGAACTTTTGTCAGATGGCATTTTTCTATTTATTCCTGTCAGTTGCCTTAAAAGCGCCACAGTGGACACAAAACGGCTAATTCATAACGTGTCAATAAGGAATTATCTAACCAAAATTAGGTGGAAGCTGTCTGAAGTGAGATCACCAAGTCGCTAAAAGTCTCTGGTAAACTGACCATCACTAATAACAAGCTACTTGCTGTTGGCTATATTATATGTAATTTCAAGTAATATCACGATATAAAATGCATTCAAAAAGTAATGTTACAAATGTAAGAAGACAGCAAGTAGGCTTCTCACTCATCCTTTAAGTGGTAACGTCTCCAGTCTGATCTTGAGTGCACAGCTAATAGTTACGTGGTTTGTTTACATGAAGTAACAGAAGTGCATATTAAATGGATTCAGTGTGGACAGAAAGCTCTGATGTTGTGTAATGTGATAGATACAGTGTGATAGGACACAGTGCCATTATGTTCCACCTGGGTGCGGCTGCTGAGTCAAGTGCGACACCTGGTAAAATACAGTACACTGGTCCTTTGCTTTTTTGCTTTAGGCCTGTGTGTTTCATTAGGCAAAAACAGTAAAAGAAAATGCTACTCATTCTCTGTGTCTGGCTTCTCTAATGTGAAGATTTGCTGCTTTTCTCCATTTTATGTCATTGTAAATCGAATATATTTGGGTTTTGGATTGTTTGTAGCCAAAACAAGAAATTGAAAGATGTCAGATTAGAACTGAGAAACAAGAACAAACCATTTTTCCACTGTTTTCTGACATCAATTGATGAATAATGAATATAATCATAAGTTGCAGCCTTAAAAAGTTCCCAGTGGGTATGATATGATCTACAGGCACTTGTGGTTGACGTTATTGGTAACAATCAACCAGTAGTCAAACTAACAGACTCATTCAAGAGAACCAACATGACAGATATGAAAATGATTTATCACCACGCTCTGCAATTTATATTTCACTTCACCTGTTTTGTGCATAATACACTTTGTTCTGGTCACTGTGTTTGCACCTTTGCAGAAGTATCAGTTTTATATCCATCACCTGCCAAGCTGGCTGGTAACCTGACGACGCTACTGCTTCGATCAATTTTTAAACATATTTGGAGGGTGGGCAGGTGCTAATTTCAAGCCCTGGTGGGCACCCATAAACAAGCTCACTGAAACCAGGGGGGGTTTCTATTATGTTTCTTATTGTTTAGTCATGGTGTAGCGCTGGCAATGTGTCAGCCTTCTGCTAAGACTAGGGCCAACTCCCAGTCTCCACCCGATACCTCTTCCAAACACACTGTACAGTGAAAGAGCAAATTCTGGTGGAAGGAAATAAATTTGTGTTAAAAAAAGTCCAGATTGTCCAGATATACTATGAGAGACACCAACATTTAGGGAGCCTGTAGAGCCTAACTAATGGCTTACTGTTGCTCAAAATAGGTTGGAGGTGCCTATAAATGTCCAAAAAAAATAGAGCCAGGGTGTGCAGTTTGCAGAACAAGCAGCCTGTTCACTGAAGCACGGTGCAGGTTGAAACATCTTCAATGAGAAAAACTGAAACATCCTGATGTTTGGTCATTCGCTCATCCACAAAGGAGAGGTGAGAAGAAGAGGTGTAAGGACGAAGCATTGGACCTTCATGGACATAACTGATGTCACCTGGTAAGAGCTTGAGTGTGAGAAGCTACAAGGGCTTGAAATGGTATAAACAGGAATGGGAAAGCATTGTGTTGACAAATCATCTCGTTACCTTGACCCCTCGACATGTTATGTGCAGTACAGTTGTGGGTTTGAGACTTTTCATTTTTTGATTTTTATGCCTTCTGTACAGCCAAGGCACCACTACAGAGTGGACAAGTGGTAACTGTCAAATAATCTCTTTACTCGTTTTTGTCATTAAGAGGAACTGCTGATGAATAACGTAGGTGTGTAATATAACCTATGCCTGCACTTTTCTGATTTCAAGTGTTTTTTTTTATTTATCATCTTAAATCATTGTTAATGAAATGTTTCTATGTAAATGTAGGTATACCAGCGCAGGCAAAACACCCATGTGGTATTCCTCTTTGTTACCCTTTTTAAGGCGTCCAGGCTCCCCCTTGTAACCCCATGCTTTCACATCATAATGCTATGAACTGTGGGTTATTCCCTTAGGCAAAATCTGCAGAGAGAAGAAGGTGGATACATCAAACAAATTCTTAACTTTGACGTGGGAGCCCACTGTTAGTATCCCATGTGAAACAAAAAGTCAAAAGAGGTATCTTAATAACAATGTAATGTGCTAGTATGCATAGCATACTACGCTAGTGACATATGACGTTAGTAACAAACTTACTTATTTTACAGTAAGCCAACCGTTATGCTTTTTTCTGAACCTAACCATGTGCTTTTGTTGCCTAAACCTAAGGAGGTAAACCTAAAAACGAAGTTCTTTAACTTTGTTGCTACCCATCCATCCCTTTTCATCTGCTTATCTGGGGCCAAGTCGTGGGGGCAGCAGGCCAAGCAAGGCACCCCAGACGTCCCTCTTCCCAGCAACGCTTTCCAGCTCCTCCTGGAGGACCCCAAGGTGTTCCCAGGCCAGATGAGATATGTAATCCCTCCAGCGTGTTCTGGGTCTGCCCCGGGACCTCCTACCAGTGGGACGTGCCCGGAACACCTCTAACGGGTCGCCAAGGAGGCATCCTGATCAGATGCCCGAACCACCTCAACTGACCCCTTTTGACGTGAAGAAGCAGCGGCTCTACTCCAAGCTCCTTCCAGATGTCCAAGCTCCTTACCCTATCTCTAAGGCTGAGCCCAGCCACCCAACAGAGGAAACTCATTTCCTAGTATATTCTAAAAAGTCTTTATGCATTAACGAGCAGAAACTGTACATTTCCTTCAAAGACATACGTTAATTTTGAAAAGAGATGATGCATGTAATAAACATAAATTGACACGCCATCCCTGGACGTCCAAAATTGACGCAAGGGAGTATCTAGAGTGTCTTTTTTTGACATGACGGGCCATTGACCAAGCATCAATATCTGACAAGTTGGGAGTGAGAATGTGTTGTGATATCAAACTGATATACTGAGACAACCTACAGCACAGAAAGTACTTTAAAGTGTTTTCAAAGTACTTAATGTATTGAAATGAAAGTCGTTTAATCTTAAAGGATAACTTCGGTATTCTTCAACCTGGGCCCTATTTCCCCATGTGTATGTGTGCGTATTAGGGCATTAACAGAAATGTCGATTTGTCGACGTGTCGACGTCAGTAGCACAAGTCGACACCCCCCGGGAGGAGTCGACAAGTTGTGTGTTTTTTCCCTCTCTCTCTCTCTCTGTGTGCTTGTGTACGGAATGCAATCGCTGTCTCTGATTGGCTTAACACTGATACTTTATCCTTGAACATACTCGGGCGTACTATAAGCGGAGCAGACTCCAGTCATTCGGGCTTTCATAGTCGAGCACACTTCTGCGTTGTAGTTTCCTGTAAAAATGTCTTTGAAAAATCCCTGCGATGTGAAAAATACATGCCGAGCAGTCACTGGTGCGCGGAGATAAGTCCACCTGAAAAAAATCAAAGTCGTTAATGCCCTAGTGCGTATGATTCATGGGTACAACTCGTTCTAAAATTGGTTCAGTATTGAGGGAGGCGGATGCAGCCGGGAGCCGCGAAACAAGCTAAAACGGTAACGGGGGCAAATGTGTCCCGTATAAGTTTGCGCATTAAAAGTGCTTTTTTTCGCCACTGACCGGTTCAGATCGCCAGTGCTATCTCTGTA
>NC_065523.1:17936426-17946100 GCF_006386435.1 Epinephelus moara | reverse complement strand
GACGCATTTGCCCCCGTTACCGTTTTAGCTCGTTTCGCAGCTCCGGTTGCATCCGCCTCCCTCAATACTGAACCAATTTTAGAACGAGTTGTACCCATGAATCATATGCACACATACACATGGGGAAATAGGGCCCAGGTTGAAAAATACCGAAGTTATTCTTTAAATACTGACAGTTTGGAAACACATGATCTTTGTAAGCTGTAAAAGTAAACTATAAATAATATATTTTTGCTTTTATAATAAAGATTAAACTACTGAAAGATTTCTTGAGAAGGGCTTAGTGTTCAAAGCATGTACGGATCTTTTTTATTGCAAATGAGAATGCAATTAAATAAAAAAGCATCACTCCATTTGGCTCTGATCTACAGGGGGTTCATATACTGCTTGGTATCACGCAGCATGTTGCCTAACAAGATGGTCAAAGTACTTAGGACTTTATAATGAAAGGCCATTAGAAACATTAAAGCACATTTCTCACAACATTGAGCATGTCCACCCACTGTCTAAATCTGCACTTGTGAAAATGCTTCTCGTGAGGGATTACACTGTGACTGTCAATATGTTTGATGGCCTTTGATAGAGTCAATGTCGTGAACAGATCTTGGTGAAAAAGGCTATCGGTCAAAGCAGAGGAATCATATTATTTCTCTCTCTATGACATCCACGGGCAGTTTTAAAGATTCACAGTTGTTATCTGACTCTCTGACATGAACCAGTTCTCACTTTTGCTTTGTGGTCACTTCCCACGTCTCCCTTGTGCTCGTGTACCATAATCTAACACCCACTATAATAAAAGGCCAGGATATTGAATTGGTGGATATATGGGAGCAGTGGTGGATGTGACTGTGTTCAGGACTTGCTTCGAGACAAATACCCGAGCAGATCTGTGATAAGGCACAGCAGTGTTTATTTTTCTCTGCGCAAAATAAACTGCTTAAGCGTATGTGGTGAAATGATGACCTTGTTTCACTGAATCAGTTTTAACCTTCTGGTGAGGCCTGGCTGGGCAGCTTGAGTTTAACGAATAAAAACTAACTGGGGAGTAAAACTTACAACGTTGTCCGATTCTTATATTTGAGCCGATGACCTCAGGTCACCACTTCCGAGATCCTAGATCCAAATAATACAAGAACCACAAACTCACTCGACTGCACAGTGCTTTTACTGAGTGGCACATAGAAAATTACATCTGGCCTTAAGTATCATACTACAACGAGAGGTGCCTTTTTGCATATGCGTCTTACGCCAAAGTCACTGACAAAGGGGCGGTATTTGACGAATTGGGAGTGAGAACAAGCTGTCTCGTCTTGACTCTGGCCTGTAATATATACCCCCGCAGACCCCATGAGGCACACAGGCCAAATAAGCCCCACCCCCACCTGTCAACAACTATCATTAGAAAAGAAATATAAAGAAAAGAAATATACTATTTAAATACACAGAGAGCACACTGCACGTCATGATATTGCCCGCATTTTCAGAGACAATGCAGAACAAATATTTGTAAAAATCTTTGCAGCTCCATAGTTTTTTCAAGAGAAGATTTAGAAGGTAACACGAGGTCAACGAGGATAAAACCGGCCTACTGGATTGTAAAGACGGTGATCGACGGGAAGAATACATCAGAGATGAGGAAGGCACCCCAGTACTGTTAGCATCAGATGAGAGAGAGAACATTGTGCACCCACAGCTTCAGGTTAGGGAGAGCTGCTGCTGCCTCGCTGGTTTGGAACATTTATACATTTTTTTACATTTTCTGTAACTGCTTATCCTGTTAGGGGTCACAGGGGGGCTGAAGCCTATCCCAGCTGACACTGGGCGAGAGGTGGGGCACACCCTGGACAGGGCGCCAGACTATCACAGGGCTGACACATAGAGACAGACAACCATTCACACGCACATTCACCAATTAACCTAGCCTGCATGTCTTTGGGAGGAAGCTGGAGTACCTGGGAAAAACCCACGATGACATGGGGAAACCTTGCAAACTCCACACAGAGGGGCTCCCCCACCACAGGGTTCAACACAAATGAATAAATAAAAGTCAAGTTACAGGAGCTTAACTTCCTGTTTCTTTGCTTTCTGTTGTTTAGAGACGCGATCATGTGACCATGTGATCATGTGACCATGTAAAGCAATTCACACTACCCTTCTAAGCAAATTTGCAATTGAAACAAAGAGTACTTGAGAGGTATTTTAAAATGAGTATAATAGAAATATGATTTCCTTTTGTTAGATTTTCTGTCCTTTAATCTGGTTAGTGTGCTATGTTTTTGTCATTGCAGGTGTTTCATTGTTCTCCAACTAACAAGCTACCAATTACCTGACTCCCAGTGGATGAAATCATTTTTCCATCATAAATATTCCTTCAAAAATGTCAACCTATAGACTTTATTATTACTTTTTTGCTTTGGTTGTCTTTTGTTTTTTTTCCCTGTAAAGCATACTTGATGGGTTGTATAGCATTGTATAAAATTGAAAACTAAAAGCAGTTGTTACACTCGACAATGGGTGACAGACAGGATTAACTTCTCTCACAGATATGGCAGCTTGAGTGGCACTACTACTAACTACTACTGCTTGTCAGCTCTAGTGCTGTAAACCTAACTGACTGGATGGGAGGAGTGACAATCAAGACCTGCCAACTAAAAGATAGCATAAAATCCGACATTCAGCCTAGTTTTCTTGTTTTGTTTCTTTTATTTTTCTTCGTTGTGATATGAAGTATATAATGTTAAAAAATGTCATTGCCAAATTTAAGGGAAAAAAATATGAGTTTATCCCCTACAATGTGTTGACCACAGCCCTGAAACAATTTCATTTTTTTTACAGTGAGGTTGTGAAGTGCTTTGTGGCTTAAAGCTTTTTAATAAATGCCATTTTTGCATTTTCATTTTTGAAACTTTCACCAAATATACCAAATATTCTGAAGTTAATATGAAGCCAGCAGGACACAGCAGAAAGCTACAGGCTAGAGAAGGTTAGAACTTTCAATCCCCACACTGCCTGGTAAAAAAAAATTGAGCGAGACGCACTCTCCTCTTCCTCAGTGACAACTGTCAAAGTGCCCTTGAGCAAAGTATTAACATCCCTAACTGCTCCAGTGGAGCTGCTAATTGGTCTGAAGTAGACACAAGAAAACAATAGTTCTCCTGGGCAGCTCCCAGATGTGGATATTTGTAACAGTGTGAATATTAAGCTCAATGCTGCTTAAAGAATAGGCATGGAAGCTCACTGTTTATACACAAAGGTAAAGAAAAATTGTGCTCAAAGAACTAAAATTAATATTTGGCACAAAAACAAATGCATAGACACAAATTATCACACTAGTAATTCAATGTGAGTGAAGAACTGGGTAAAAATCCTGGGGCAGGAACGGGGCTATATCTTATATTTCATTTTATATAAAAGAAACATCCTTCATGCATTATCAATATTTTCTTTGGACCCTCTCCTTGTCATAAAAAACGGCAACCCCCTTCAATATCTCAAATGACTATATTTATGGCAAACATTATTACAGCCAGAGAGTAAGCCAGCTCTGTGGCGTACGAGGGACTTCAGACTGCAGCATTTTTCCTGGAATCTACTTCATGAGAATATATACAGTTTATGAATCAGATCAGGTGATACAGTGGCCTCATATATAAGAGCTCAGATGTCTGACTCTCAGTCAAACACTATATGACACCGGAAACACATGGGCAGACTCCTTTCACATTGTTATAAGGTTTTTTTTATCACTTTCATTTGTTTTACACTAGATTTTTTTTTGTTTTGACGGTCAATATGGTCCTTAATATTGCAGAATTCGGGCCATATAGAATAACCACATATGTCATATGATTTAAGTAGCCATATAAAAGCCTACATTTAACAGCAATAAAATTTCAAATTCAAATAACTTGAAAAGAAGCGGTCTATTGAACAGAGTGACTAATCACAGGTTTAGTGGCAGAGGCAAAGGAGGAAAGGGACTCGTAAAGTCCTCCATGAACACATCCAGGAAATCACTGAGCCCACTGTCCATTGTCCGGCTCACTTTTGTGGAGTGAAGCGTATCTCCCGTCTGATCTACAAGAAGACCTGAGGTGTGTGGAATGTCTTCCTAGAGAACTTGATCCGTGATGCCCTCACCTAACTACACCGAGCACACTAAGAGGAAGACCGTGACCGCCACAGATATAGTGTACGCTCTAAAGCTTCAGTGGAGCCATCTGTAATTGAAATCCTGAAATCTGGTCTCCATAATAGCCTACAAGTTTATTTTGTCTTGGCAACATCTTATAGGTCACACAACACTAGTCTGTTTAATATGCTATTAATGAATTTATTTATTAATTTTGCATATTTCCCAACGGACGTTTTGACCATTTATATTTTCATTTGCCAGACAACTACACGTAGTAACAGCAAAAAACAGGCATATGCCAGTGAATGTTAAGCCTGTTTGATACACTGTTATTTAAATGAAAACTATTTTACAGTAAAGCTCCAACCTAAATTACTGCACTTCTACGAGGAGTTCACGATGAAGGTTGATCTGCATTTATTCCATCATTCACCCAAAAAACTATACTCTCATCTTACTGGTTCCACTGTGCAGAAAGAGTCCTTAGAAAAAGAAAAAAGACGTGACATATACTTCAAAAAGGCAAGCATGCCTTTTCTTGACATGTTTTTGGTGTATAATGATGCACAGCAGAACAGTACACCCAGGGCCACAGGGTTACACTACAGAAAAGACATTTTTCATTTCCTGGGACCTTTAAGACATCTGAGTTACACAGGAGTCCTTTAAAATCTGCCAATACGATTATGTTTACCATGTGAACATTCACATAGCATTTTAGTACAATGTCTCTCAGGAAATTACCACTCTAGGTTGTTTCGACATCACACAGCTGGCCCACATTTTGGTGCAATGACCTTTTCGGCCCTCATGAAAACCATTTATATTATATTCCCTCAAGCACAGTGGCATTAATTCATGCTGAAACGCTATTCTAAGCTCTGGATTTGAGCTCGGATGCACTCATTGAAAGCCCTCTCACCTCCACTGCTTTTCGCTCTCAACAACAGATCGGCCAAGTGACAGAGGCCTGAAGCCCATTTAGTTCGTCAGGTTTCCTGCAGCAGCTGACTGGGGCGAGGTGGGCGTCACACCAGCAACACCTGCACTCTCTCCACACTAGAGCGTATGATGAAATGCCAATCATCGATGTTCATTAAACCTGAAGTGTACTGGTTCGTATGTACTCAACATCATGATTCTAATAAGCCTTATGAACTTCAGACGTCGTCTCTCTCTAATTATTTAAACATCAAACAGTAGAACAGTGACGCTGCCTTCATTAACACATTCAAGAAGATTAATGGGTTCGGCCATGATGGCGCACGCCGCCTCATTCAGGAAACAACACAAACAAACAACAACATAAACACAGCACTTTGACACAACTCCACATAATGATGTGAGGCCCTCTTTAAAAAGACTGGGTCGTCAGAGAGATTGTCCTCAAAGTAATGTCTATCATAGGACATCTGTAATGTTAATGGCCAATTCACATGAGATAAAAGATCTCTAATCAGTCTTTGAAATTACAGAGATGGGAGTGTCTGCTCCATTTACAGAGGCGTCTGCTCTACTTATTTACGGACTGTCGTGACACCAAACACAGCAACAAAACAAGATTGCAATATCAAGAGAGGCAACACTTAGATTTATGCTTTAAGTTTACTGGTATCTTTCCTTAAGACACCAGTATATCTTTATGGTCCTCTGCTATTTGGGAATGTTTTAGTTTTTTACTTAAATTCATTAGAGCTGCAACGATTGCAAAATCACAAAACATTAGCAGGATCTGGAATTCAAATGTGAGGATTTCTGGTTTTCTTTGTCTTTTATGATGGTAAATGAAATAAGTTGTGTTTCAATTGTGCTAAACGAGCAACTTGAAGATGCCATTTTGGGTTTTGTGAGGGTGTGATGGACATTTTTTCACTTTTTTTTGACATTTAATCAACCAAACGATTAATCCAGAAAATAACTGACAGATTAATCAATAATGAAAATTATAAATGAAAATAGTTGCAACCCTAAATTTCATATCATATGCACTTTAGGTCAAGGTATGCCCAAAATAATAGTAATGATAGGCTGGGCTGAAAAGGTTAGAGAAAAAGATGTATTGGAGTTTTGTTTTGTTTGTTTTTTTAATATAATAAAATATGCCACATATAACAATTTGCATTGGTTATCTTAACCTGTAGTTTTTTGGGGGTCATTTATTGGAACGTAAAAGAGACCAGATTACAGACATGGCTGATTATTGTGTATTATTGTGTAGGTTTAAGGCATGTTTAAGGCATACAAATATAGGTAATGTAGTATGAAGTGGTACAAGAATCAGTAGACATGCACAGTGTGATGACACAGTACACTCTGTACTCTTTAGGGTTGGGCAATTTGAACATTTTTCAACCAGCCACCGTCAACCCAATCACAGGTAACTGGCAATATGTTCGCACAGGTGAAATAAACAAAGACATAAACAAAATAAACTCACAAATTAAGTATTCTTGTGGCTCTTTTCCTTATTAATTCCAAAATTTAACCATATCTGCTGACTCCAAGCTTCTTTCTTTCACCGGACTAAGACTAGCATAAAGTCTTTGCTGACCAATCGTAAAACACACTTCAAATTCTACAAAAACAAAGTAAAACTCACTCAAACTGTCTTGGTTTGTCGTGCCACTGTTTCAACAATCACCAGCTCTAGTTTGGTTGAATAAAACCAAATGTTAGGTGGGAAACTATGCCATTATTCCCCTCTTACTTTCTCTGCCATTGCTCTGCCTGCTGAGCTGCAGCTGTCATTTGTCCTTTGAGGCAGACCATTACATTAGCAAAATAAAATGGCAAAAATCACCCCACCAAAAATATCGCTGAAAGAAATGACCAGCCAATTGCTGAAAGCCTTATGTCCAATCACCCTACCCTGGTACTGTACCAGCAAAATCACAGCTGCACTTGATCGACTAGTAACTTTCCAACCGGCTGCTTCAGGACTGAAACTTTATTTTGTTCCTTTGTTTGTTTATTTGACCAGGAACATAATCAGTTTTTCATCTCTTGCCTCTTGTTAGATATTGAGGCAATATAAAACTAAACTGAAAATCAAAGGTCACTAGGTTTTTGCAAAAAAAACTTTTCTGAATGAATGAGAAAAAGTATTTAACTGTATTTCTTTCTTTTTGTTAGTGTCCCTCTTGTGTGGTGTGAACAGCATCACAAGCACAAAGCCATTTATTCTGAAGCGTCCTCAACAAGCAGGGTTAAACAGAGTCTAACCTTGGCTTTAGCAGCATTCAGGATGGGAACTTGCTCCCTCTTGGGATGTTTTACAGTGAGCGCGCTCTACTCTGCAGGCCGTAAGAGAGACCCCTTTTAAATTCAATGTGACAAATGAAATGAGAAGAATCACAGTGGTTCAAAGATGGTCAACTGTTAAAAGGATTTCAGATTACTCGACTATAAAGAATGTGATGATAAGATGCCTCCGGCTAATAATTCTTCCTTGCTGTAATGCTGAGCTGTATCACGAGCTGACGTGCACAGAATGAAGGTGCTGCTCTAAACATCATCTGCCCTCATTTACATCCACAAGTGCCTGTCCATCATGCATGTGCGCTGGCTGAGCTTTGTTAAACAGCACACCAAGCAGCTCATTTACTTTGTCACTTTCGTCCACGCTCAGCTGGCTACTTTGAAAGTAAGGGCACTCTGTGTGTGTTTTAACTTTATAGGCCAGTAGCTCTATTAGTGGCTCTGTCAGCAGCCATATTTCAGCATCTGTATGTGTTCCCAGCCCTCAGCTCCCAATAACAAATGCCATAAAGCATCAATTGAATTATGAGCCCTGGTTTCTGCCTACTCATTTTGATAATAGATTTTGAGATAAATCACGCAGCTTTGTTTGGTGAGTAATGCTGGGCTGACAGGATAACGGAGGACAAAGCTCCCATACTCTGTAACCTCTACATCATGTAAAGCACTAACAAGATGCTGCTGGATGTTTCTCACAACAACATTTTACACAGGAGACCGTGGATTGAATTTTTCCACTGCTTCCAAATCCTTGAGCGTTAACTAGAGACAGAACAGAGAGTCTGGTGGTAGCTTGGCTAAGCGCTACAAAACATTAATACAAAGCAGCCAGGGATCTTTCCTGCCTTAGTAAATGGACCCTGTTTAAATTGCTGGAAGCCCACAACTCTGCAGTGACAGTTTTGTGTTGTTCATTCTCCAATTAATAACTTCACTGTGAAAGGTTTGCGGGCAGCGCGCATTGATTCTGTGTTATTAAAACTCCCAGTGCTACCCACTAAGTCTCTCAGTCCTCGCCTGCAGACTGTTAAACAGGACCCCCCCCCTACCGTCTGCTCTTCTAATTTGGGCTGTTTGCTATCAATATTGATTACTTCTTGATATTCCCTTCAGCTGGCCTGTCTGTGAGACTCTCCACTGTAAGTCATTGCTCACCCACATGTCAATTACTGTAGAAGGGGAGAGCACCACTCTGTCTTAATGAAAGCAGATGGACTGAGGAGTTGAACAGTTTGCCTCAGTTGCAGATATAAAGGGCTGTGTTGTTGAGGAAGTGAGAAACTAGCGTCTGGTGGAAATTGTGCACATGCAGCTACTGCGGCAAATAAAACTGTAATGTAGTGTGATTACAGTGTCAACAGAAAGTGTTTCCATCTGATTTAAAATGAAAACATTAGGGCTGAGGGCCTGGAGAGGACTGCTGTATTTACTGAGAATGACTCTGTATATTATATTTGTGGCCTAACTTAATGTTTCTGACATACATTCTATCTCTCTGTTAATCCAGTGTTTCTGACACACCTTGTGTGCTGCTGATAAATGTGTTTTATTACCACTGTCGAATAAAAAGAAAAGAAATGGGAAATAAATGAGAAACATCCAGATCTTCAAGCTGTAAAGCCATTCTATTAAATATCAATATGCACATCAAAATGAGTGCAGAGCATAATATTTTAAAGGTTCACAGTAATATGAACTTTTTAAAGCACTATTAGTCCTATCTATGCCAGCACTAGTATTTGGAGATATTACGATGATTCAAAAATGTGTTTTGGTTATTGTTAGCTAATTTGGATGTTTGACCTTCACTGTGCAGAGTGATGTATGTGCAAAGTTTGACATGAGAAGCCTGTTTTCACATTCACCTTCTAAGGGGATTTATGTGTCTGTGTTTAACATGTGAAAGCATGATTTTTCACAGCTGAATTTTGAGGCTGAAACTGCTATAAATATCTAGGAGTTTAAAAATTTTGGTAAGGATACATGGGCCAATGCTAAAGAGTTTGCCATTTTGTACTTACAAATTGTTTCTGCTGGCCCCCAGTGGCCCAAAAGTAAGGACGTAAAAGCTAACCCCATAGGCCGTAAGGTGAATCAGAAAAAGTCTCACAGAAACTGATTTCCGCTCCGACATCTGGGGACTACACGATCTTTACTTCATAAAAAAGATCGATACATGTTCAGCTAATCAGCGGGAGTTCGTAGCTCATAACCCCGCAAGAGTCCTGTGATCGGGGTCGTAATTCGGCACTTGTTCCGTCTGAGCGTAATGATCAGTTCC
>NC_065523.1:17896007-17934412 GCF_006386435.1 Epinephelus moara | reverse complement strand
GGGAAAACAATCTTTGTTATATCGAGATAGCGAAATAATAAGTCGTTATCACGAGATAACAGTGCACACAAAAAAATAAATAAATAAATAAATACATGGCCGTTCTCGTATTCCGTACAGGACAGCCATGTTGTCTATGTAATAATACGTCGGTTATGCCCAGGTATTGAATCAAATGTGTTTTAAGACATTTTTGCTTAGTTCACCTTATTGTCTATTTGTCTCATCGTGTTTCATGGACACAGTGATGTGAATAGCGCTGTTTCAGCTCATTTCTGCTCACTTTTGAGGACTTCCAGGTCTGTTTTCCTCTGCTGAATGAAACCATGGCTACACGAAATGCAGGTACCTTATTGGTGTAGCGCGATCACGTGACGGCCGTGCCACCACTCGCGTACCAAATCTCATTACACTCAAGCTGAACTGATCATTACGCTCAGACGGAACAAGTGCCGAATTACGACCCCGATCACAGGACTCTTGCGGAGTTATGAGCTACGAACTCCCACTGATTAGCTGAACATGTATCGATCTTTTTTATGAAGTAAAGATCGTGTAGTCCCCAGATGTCGGAACGAGATGAAACGATAACTGTGTTCACCTTACGGCCTACCAGATTCACTCTAATTTTGGAACGAGCTTTGTTCAGCTGGCATTTCGCCGATGTATATTTGCACATTTCCGGCACTGTGTCCGCAATTTTCATAGTTTCCTCTTGATTGCATGCTGCTTACTGTTTGGCCAACCCGTTCTCATTCCTAAGTCGTCAATTACAAAAGCTTTGTCACCCCCCCAAAGCATCCTATAGTAATGCACAGGGCACTCTTCAGTGAATCTATGTGACACACAGCTGAGACACACTGTAACACGTGGTTTATGTTGTAAAATTGTGGTTCGGTTTAGGCAACCAACTACATCTACTACAGTTTGGATGACCGTAAGTAAATTGCGTAACATTACATTGAAACAACATTGACTTTTGGTTTCACACGGGACACAAACTGTGATCTCCTGGATGACAGTCTGGTTTTATATGACTCATCCACCTCCCCTTCCTCCCACCCTACATAGATTTTCGTACTCTTCATACTATGTCAGTTGCTGTCAGTGTCACATATGAGCAGTAGCCCACACGGCACACACACAGCACAGAGCTGCCACCTTCTGACCTCATGACAGTTACAGCTGCAACAGGGATTTCAAGTCAAGTCATTGAGGTAAGCTTGCTCGTATTAATGGTTTCCTGTTAGCTAACATTGGGCTGTTTGATGTTACCGGTAACATGAGTCAGCAATAGGGATGGGCATCAATTTTCGATTATCGATGACTGATTGTTAAGGATTTTGATCGATCACAAATAATTTTGCTCGATAGCTGCAGTGTTTCCCTTAAAATTCTACAGGCCCGGCGAGCCACCGTGCCTACGAGACCCCCCGCCGGACCTATGCCAGGCAAAAAATCAGAAACAGACGGAGGCTCTCATCGCTCTCCAAAGCCTCGCCTCCCTTGAGGCCTCTGAAAACACTACGCCATTGAAAGACAGAGGTTTCGCTGAAAACTAAAGCCTGTAACCCCTGGCTGGCAACGGCTGTAAACACCCAGGGGTGGTTTTGATTGTTTGCCCATCCCTAGTCAGCAGCAGACATTTCTCTTTACAGTGAGTGAGCTGACGTTACTTTAATGTTACATTAACTATGAGGAGTCAAAATTCCGCGACAAACCATGTTACTGCTGTTAACCACTGACTTATTCCTTTGATCCCCTCAGGGCCGAAGGATGCAATGACATCTCCAAAACGCATTTTGTCCTTGGCAACATGCTGCTCCTCTCCCCGTGACAGCTGCATCTTGTCCTGTAGACACACCAGCTAGCAGGGCTGTCTCTAGCTTTTTGATGGCCCTCTGCAAAATCATGTTTTGTCCCCCTACTTCAGTAACTCATGAAAACACACCGAATCTGCATCATATTCCATATGCATGAGATCAAATGCTGCTTTTTAAATTTAACTTAGCTGCACTGATAACATCAAAGTCTGTCGCCAGCACCGATCAGAAGAGTCACCCACCAGAAGATACCTGTCACCTGGCCTAACAACTTTTCTGGCAGAAATCCTGGTTAGCCACTAGCAAGAAGACAACAATTTGGCAGTATTTCATACAGAGTAAAATAAAGTTCTATGACATTTATTCTATGTATGTATTTGTTCATGTTCTACAAAGGGTTTAACCTGAGCAATGCCATACAGCAATGATAGCAATCATTTCACATCCATACAAGATTAGCAGTATACAGCTGTTACTTTTTCTTTTTTTAAACACAGTGGTATCGGATCAGTTTTCGGTACTGGCCAATACACAAGTTCAGGTATCGGTACTGGGAGGGAAAAAATGGTATCTGAACATAATGTACTTAAAACGTGTTTGGAGGAAATCTATCGAGGATTTGCTGTAACACTCCTTCCTCACTCAGACATTATGTCTTAAAATGAAGCCCTCTGTGTTCTTGACACCCACAGAACGCTAAATAAAGCCTTTTATCAAACCTGCATGCTGTGTATGTACTTAAAGACTCAAGACACTCTGTCTCCAACACTCTCTCCTGACTGTAGAAAACAGCCACAGAATAACTCTGAATGACACGATGTGGCAGAGCCACAGCTCCGGTCCATCTGACACAGGTGTGTGAAGCTCATAGCCACAAGCATGCAGCCAACAAGGATTGGCAGCTTGAGGCCAAATTCAGATTTAGGTGCAGTAACCACTAAATTCAATAAAAATACAGTAGACAGCAGCTGGGAGTGGAAGAACATTAGTCTGCATCTGCTGTGGTATAAATGTGAGCAAGCTACAGACAAGGACATGTAACCATTCACCAAAAATAGCACCAATTTCACTTTTCACTGTATATGATTACATTTTAATTATCTATCACACATCAGCATAGGTTCTGAAAACATTTTATAGATGCACGGCTCAGGAATTAAACACAGCCTTATTAGGCATCGAGACTTTGAAGTACGTGCAATCATGATTCCTGAAAGCAGTTATTAGTACAATTTAGTCTGATGAGCTATTAACACATATCAATGGAGATGATTGCTAAGATGCACATTTCCTCACCACCTGCTGCATTTGATTATCACCGGCAGAAAGGCGGAAACACCATCCTAAACTTCAGAATCTTAATTTAAAAACTTTTTAAGCAGGTACATTATGTGTGACAACTCCATAAAGCCGAGACACTTTTGTCCAAACATTTTCCATTATTCGAGTGGAAGTTTGTTTTTCTCTGATGAAGGAGCTCGAACAACGTTTTCAAATTGGTTGTGGATGTGTTGTTTTTTGTCAGTGATGGAGACTTTTGTAAAATTTAATGAGGCCATTTTCTACACATCCTATCTTATTGCAGCAGCTGAGTGATGGAGCCTCATGCGTGAACAAGTTTGATTAACGGGGAGGAGTTGCATTCAAAGCAAGAGTATGATGACTAATGCGGGGAGATGTGAATTATTTGTTCAATTGCATATTAAAAACCCAGCGTCCCCTATTATCAGAGATGATCATGAACAGAAAGACAATTTGGATGACAGGAGCAGTGGGCCTAGGGTCACTGTCCAAGATGAAATAAGAAAAAAAAAGAAGCAGTGTAGAGCAAATTACTCCTTAAAAGCACCCTTGTCTTTTCTGTGATGTACAGGAGGAGAGGACATCAGAGCGATGTTGAGAACTCAGAGAGGACTGGGGTGATAATATTAGAAATGGGTGAGAAAGCTCTCTATTCTCAGCCATGATAGATAATGGCATTTCAACCAACCTCCCATCACTAGTATGTATAGCTCTGCTTCTTACCTATTCCATTACATCGCACTCATGGGCTCCGTCAAGAATGCCCTTTTGGGATTTTATGGCTTTTATATGATACTTCGCATCACATTTATGCTGCCTGAAAACCTCTCCACACAGCAGTAAACACACAAAAGAAAAAATGCATGACAGAACAAAAACAGCAGCCATGATCTATAAGAAATTGCCCCTGTAAACCTAATTATGAAAAGTATGTACAAAGACATAATAACATTAAAATGAGAAAACTATTCATATCACGTAGAGTTCGTGGATTTTTATGACAATGAAGCAGACAAGTAAATTGATTAGACATTGCTGGCAATTAGTTTGGCAATTATGAAATCGAACTACATAACACTGATCTTGTAAAGATGTCATGCTGAACCTCACAATTCTCAATTGGTGCATGCAGCTTTTTTATACCCAAACAATCACACAGTAGTTCAGAGGCCAAGAGGACCTGGCACAGGTTACAAATAAGATATGAATAATGTGGGCTTGTTGCTGTGCACACCAATAGGAGATTTTGGCTTTAAAGCGACTATAACTGATATTTTCATAACGATAATGTATCAAATGACAGTGTGTGACTATGTGACTATGTGAAAAGGGTCGCATGTAGTTATGACACTATTGAGAATTATATTCTACAGGTTGGGCAACATGACGAAATAAACTGGCTATGCAAATTAGGGCTGGATTCTTGAGCAATCCCGTGTCCCAAAGTCCCAATCCCAATGAGATTTAGGCAGACATGGTGAAGAAAAGTTGAGCTGTAAATACAGAAACCCGTAACCAGTGTTTCCACACATTCTTACCATTCATTCATTTTCCATAACTGCTTATCCTGTTGGGGGTCACAGGGGGGCTAACGCCTATCTCAGCTGACACTGGGCGAGGGGCGGGGTACACCCTGGACAGGTCGCTAGACTATCACAGGGCTGACATATAGAGACAGACAACCATTCACGCTAACATTCACACCTACGGACAATTTAGAGTCACCAATTAACCTAACCTGCAAACTCTGCACAGATTTTTTTCCATAATTTTTTACCCCATTTCCATGACTTCATTTACATTTATCTGCCCTGGCTACAGCATGAAAAATATGGCTACACTGGCAATATGTTAAGCAGCCTTTTGATTTTCTGGATGCCATTTCCCTTTAGCATGGCTGACCAGAACTGCTTTCCTTATGCTGCTAACATCAGACCTTTGTGTTTTTGTCTTTGTGTCCATTTGTGATCTATCTTTGTCCCCTCTGTGAATTCAAAGGTTTTTGCCGGTTTTTGCCGAAACACAGCGCAAGCTTCATGAGTTTGTTTTTCCTCAGCAGGTTGTTGAGTTTAAGTCACATGGTGAGATCTATCTGAACTGATCAGATCAGATCAATGGATTAGAGGAGCGGCTGCTGCAGAGGTGAGTAAAAGCAAACTTTCTGTTGCTGCCGTTACATAGGTTAGACACAGCGCTTGGACTGCAGGGTGTGCAGTTTAAGTCGGTTGGAAAAACAACAGACAACCTTGAAATGAGAACACTGTTGTTCCAAGAAATTCTAGTATAAATCTATTCTATTATAAATCAACAACAGTTAGGTTTCACTTTCACTGAATTTGGCGCTCTGCTGCTCTCTGTCTGTGCCCCAAGTACGCTCTGTGCTCTGAGAGTGCGGTGCTCTGAATAACCAAACAGTATTATACAACAGCGCTCCAAATGAACAGACTAGTTTGTGCCAGAGTTCTGGCAGTTGCAGGGATTATTATGAATGCATATGTGTGTGTGTGTGTGTGTGTGTGTGTGTGTGTGTGTGTGGGTGTGTGTGAGTGCAAGAGGGGGAGAGAGAGAGATACAGGAATAAAAATAGAAAATCAATATGTGGCGACGAATGCTAATATCATGGCAAGCTACGACAAATAAATGAATAGGGAACATCCAAATACAGGAAGTATGGTATAGTTATTTTAAACTATTTTTTATTGACTTTATAGAAAAACCTCTGTTACAGAGCTTTAAAGTGAGTTCCAGTTCATTGTTTAGCTGTCTGACTGCAACATTACTGCTTTGGCTCAGTGTTACTGCTCTCATAGCATCGTTCTGGCCACACCAGACAGCTGTTTTTAGTGGAAAAAGTACCTCAGACTCACTGTACACTACCTGCCCAGCATCAGAAAGCAGACAGACACAGTTGGAGAATAGCTGGTGAACATAGTGGCGCATTATGCAGCTAACAAGCTGGATATTTCCCTCAGGAGTTGGTGGAGACCAAAGACAGAGAAAGAAATAATGAATATTGGACTTGCATTTAGAAGAAGACAAGAAACAAGACTCCAACTGAATAATAATGTTGCCCTGAGCCTACTAGATGAGTAAATAAGCCACTGCTTCTTAACAAGCTTGCCATATTAGCTTAAAAGGTGATGATAAGTCAATATTGCGTTCCCAACTTGTTTCTGTCAAATAACTATGCAGGTTTAAACTTAGCTGTGAGATTTAATAGAAGGCTCCACACAAGTTAAAGCTCCAACCTGATTTATAGTATGCTGCTGCGTTTGTCGCATTGCTTCTGGCTATGACTTATGAGTTGAACACATTTTTCACTTTCAAACTGACTTGAATCAGGAACTGATTGAAATTATGTTTGTATTTTCAACATGGATAATGTCTTTTTATATTGCAAAATGTTTTTGTTTTTTTTAAACTGTATTGCATGTAAACTGCACAGCAAACACACTCTTTACTTTGAATTTCAGGATGATGTACAGCTCTGCAGAAAAAAAGAACTGTGTACACATCTCTAATTTTGACACAAAACGGTACGATCAAAGCTTCATACTCTGCACAATCTGCATTATTTTTAAGTCATCAGCATGTTAAGAAACAAGCAGCTCAGTGGGGGGTGGAGGTGATGATGACGGCAGTGGACTTGTCTGTGAAGCGGACCGCTGGGCCATCGATCTACCACACCACATCACTCCAGCTCCATTTACAGAACCGATCACATCCCCTGCTGATTGATGTGCGGATAATTGAGCTGTCACTAGGGTTTTCATGTTTCTCCTCTGGCTTGCTCCAGACTTTAGTAATTGTATTGTATTTTACTTTAACACCATTTACAACAAAGGACATCCTGATGTGTATTTATGTCAATATTCTGCCAGACTGCTGTCAGGGAGACAGAGAGATGCTAACTCCTGCACGGGGCATGATGGACCACTCGCCTGTCCTGGCTAATTAACCTCAGGGGCCGAGCCTCCTGCCACCCTGCAGGGTCAGCTGGTGATGCAGCTGCTTCATCCTGACATCTCGCAGTTACAGGCTCTTCTGTGGCTCTAACTGTACTCACATCTATAGCTGTGATAGTTATCAATTTATTGTGTTATGTTCACAAGCTGTAAAAAGTACTTTAATAAAGGGTGTCCTAGTTTGTCTGTTTCTTAGAGACAGTTTTATGAAACTCAGCGTTCATCTCCAAGTCTCTCCAGTATTATTTGTAGAGATTATTCATAAAAGAGTTTCTTTGAGAATGATTTTTATTCACCCACAAGTGAAATATAAAAGGTTATATGTCTATATTAAGAGCCAACCATTTGAAATATTAATGACATTATGTTGTCACAAAATGTCTCACCAAAACATCCTTTCATGTGGTCAATTCAGTGATCAATGATGTTATGTCATCAATGCAAAGACATTGATCCATATGATGATCTTTAAGATAAGCTTTTATTCTGAAATTCCCACAGAATATTAAAATCTTTTATGCAGCACTTGCATTTGACATCTTCTCCTGTAGAACTTAGTATTTTCTTTTTTTAGATGGAGTGGTTCAATTGGGGGCAAGGTGGAACAGTAATTGTCGCTTCACAGCAAGAAAGTTCCTGGATCGAACCCAGGGTGGGGGAGCCCCCCTGTGTGGAGCTTGCATGTTCTCCCCATGTCAGCGTGGGTTTTCTCCAGGTACTCCAGCTTCCTCCCCACAAAACATAAAGGCTAAGTTAATTGGTGACTCTAAATTGGCCGGAGGTGTGAATGTGAGTGTGAATGGTTGTCTGTCTCAGCCCTGTGATAGTCTGGCTACCCTGCCTCTTGCCTAATGTCAGCTGGGATAGGCTCCAGCCCCCCCACAACCCCCAACAGGATGAGCGGTTATGGAAAATGAATGAATGTTCAAGTAAAACATTAGTTCAATTTATACTACGCAAGATTGTCCAATACTTTTTTGTAAACACACTTGCCAGCGAAAGTGAAAGTAAAAGCCAACCCCAGAGTCACTAGTCTGGTTCGCCTCATTATATTTGTGTTTTTTCAGTGCTGTGTCTCTTGGATCTCTGCTGCTTAAGGTCTGCCACCTGGTCACTACCTTTTAAAAAAGCCCCGACCTCACCTGAGGGCTTTGAGAGTACATGCCCATAAATGTCCTGAACACAAAAAATAAGAAAAAAAATAAATAAATACAGACAGAGGGCAGAGAAAATCCCGGCTTGTGTAAGTTTAAAGGAACGATGCAAACTTTTCATAAATACGTGTTTTTGTCAAGAGATGGAAAAGAAAAGGCTGATAATGCTCTCATGTCTGCACAGTAATTATACTGTACAGCTGGAGCCAGCAGTCGCCAGTTAGCTGAGCTTACAATAAAGACTGGAAACAGTTACCCTGGCTCTGTCCAAAAGTAGCAAAAACTGCTCACTAACAACACCTATCTCATTTAATTAATCAACACCAAAACCAGAATGTAAAAGCAACTTTTCGTGTTTTTTAGAGCAGGTTATGTGCCAAACTACGTCTAGGCTCTAAGCAGTTGCCAGACAATCAAAGGAGAAAGTTAATGCTCCCAAAGAAAAAGGCCTGTGTACACAAACACCCTATAAAAATATTTATTTTTCTTAAAGCATTTTGCTCTTTGCACAGATTTTAAAAATTAACTATGACATGTTAATTAGTGAGGCCGACTTGTTACTTCTGGTAAGAGCTTGGCTAGCCATTTCCGTTTTCCAGTCTTTACGCTATGCTAAGCTAACCAGCTGCCAGCTCCAGCTACACATCTTCTCATCTAACTCTTGTCCAGGGAGCAAGTAGACTTATTTCCCAAGATAGTAAATTATTCTTTCAAGTAGCTTATCCTGTTTTGCATCAGACATGTATTTAACATGTTATTTTATAAATAGAGGGACCTGATAAGAGCACTGTTTGGTGGCCTACTGAAGTAATATACACGGTTAATTTATCCCACAGCAGGTATTTACAGTTGTTGGCTCATACCCTGTTAGTATATAACCTCTGTTCTTTCTTCCTTTAGCAGACACTGCTGTTTTGCCACAGTGTGTTTTATATCCACTGATCACCTTTAGCTTTTCCTTGGTTTTAGAAGTTTTTGCTGGTTTTGCTGACGTTGTGTTTGATGTGCAGACCCAGCCATCTGTAAAACCTGCTTCTTTTCTTTATTGTTCTCAGACAGGGTCCTATCCAGGTGGGGACTAAGGTGAGCAGTCCACTTACTTTCACTGCATGCTTAAGTATTCAATTGGCTGCTTCTGCACTGTGCACTTTAATTTGGAGTTTGCACGTGTATGTTATATATTGCATTGACCTTTTGAGGGCCATAGCTCTCTGGTTTTCTCCAGCTTCAGTCAGCAGCATCACCAGCCTGGTTCACAACTTCAGTGTTGTAATTATACATTGTAGAGTGTTACACTTCATCTTATTAACTCACCAATCCTTTAGTCTAGTTTTGCTGTTTTTAAATAGTTTTCTTTTTTTTTCAATACAATTTGTATTTTTCTGTCCGTACTGAATGAAGTGTCTTTTTTGCACATGGAAATCTGTTTGATGTCGCTCCTTTAGCACAGTTTTTGGGTTAAACAAAGAATCAAATACTGTGCATCTCACCAAAGCTCAGTTATGTAAATATTGTGATTATTATGTAAATATGTATACTTGCTAAGATAACATGTCAAAAGCTTCAAAAAACAACAAAAAGAGCACAACAAAGAAAACAGGAAATCGGAATGAGTTTCTTTCTGTGTTGGTGACAGAAGGCACTTTACAAGTGTCTGGGGCACCGAGAATTTACATGAGGCCTGTCACAATGATGAAGAAAATGGGTTTTCTCTGTGGTCTGAGCGGTGCCACTTTACAGAGCACATTAGGGCAGGAGAACCTCCTATGGTGACTTTCTGTCTGTGAATGGCCGAGCAGCAGGTTAACGCTGCCCACATGGAAAAGGCTGCTGCCAGAGTATTAATAATTAAAGAGGCTCCGCGTCTCCCCTCTCGCATTGTTCCCTCTCGTAATGGCCATAAGCGAGTTGATTATCCTTTTCAGCGTTGACTAGGCAAGATTGTCATCTGCTGCCCGCTGATACAGCGGCCATCACATAAAAGCTTGCTTGCCAGCAAACTGCATCATTGCTCTCAGGCAATGGCAGCTTCATCAGGAAATTCAGCCATGCACTGAGATAGCTGGTGATAATGCTTCCGCACAGCAGGCCAAGTTTTAGGAAGACTGTTTTCCCTCTCACACAACAATGTAGCAGTGGCCTTGGCTTCTCACAGCCGGTCTTCAATATCAATGTCATTATTTTCATTAACATATAATAAATAATACATAAATGCATGGAGCGGGGGAGCAAGACAAACTGTTTAACAACATGACTGGGTGGGTGTGTTTCCCTGTGTATGATCTCTGAAGGCAAAGAAAAAAAAGTATTTGAAAAGACTTTCCATGAGGTGTAACACCGCACAGTGTAAGTCTGTTTATCTACCAGACTGCCCAAGGCACTGAATCTCTGTCAGGTCCAGGATTTCTGAACGGACGCTGATCATGGCCTCTGACTTCTATGGGCAAAACAAAGCGCATTTTTCAACAACTAATAATCTAAGTCATTTCTTTTGCTATATGCTATGATCCGCTGGGTTCTTGCAGACTGAGTATCAATTACTTGCACCAATGAAATTGAGCCTGGGTTAAACAATAGCGGGCAGGTGGTAAAGAGTCAGTTCAGATGAAGAGATGAGGGGACCTCAATGGGTCACTGAGTCTCAACAGTGGTACAGTAGGTGGAGGCTGAAAAGTTAGACAATGAAGCACAGGGGAACTGTAGCAGAGGGAGGACAGACTACCACCTTAAGAAATAGTTCACCCCACAAATTGCCATTTGTATATCAATTACTCACCCCATGTTATATTAAATTTGTGGGGGGAATATAATGTTTTTTCTTGCATGCCTGTGGTGAACAAATAATCTAAAAATGGAGAAAATCCTTGAAATAAAAAGGGGTCCACGTTTAAAGGGAGACCAGCGAAAGCTTGCACGCGAGACCAGCGTGAGCACATGAACACACATGAACGCAGTGCCCATGCCTCACGGTCTCACGCAAGCGCACACTAGGGATGTAACGATATGCAAAATTTGATATCTCGATTATAGTGACCAAATTATCACGGTAAACGATAATATTGCGATATTTTTTTAAGCACTGTAAAATGTCCAAAAAATAGATACACTGAAATAACTTCACTAAATCTTGTAACTTCCTTATCATACCAAAATGTTAACAGCCAAAATCTTATATTAAAATGAAATGTTCACATTAAAGGGGCAAGGGATTGGCACAGCAACAGAAAAATTTATTTTAAATTAACAAAATATGTAAACACATTACAGGAGCAAAGCTTATTTGTCTGGTGCATTTTAACAGTCAGCAAAATATGTAAACAATTTATATATTAATTATTTATTTATTAGCACGAGAGGAAAAATATATATAAAACAAAACAATGCAAGAGTAGAACAAAAGACATACAATATATAGAATAGATATCACAAATGTGCAGGAGAAACCAAAAAAACCCTAAGGGCAATGGTCATTATTACACAGAATAATTCACACATTAGAAGTGTGCATGTGAGTCAGAGGATTACCTGTATGAGAAAAGGAGTGAATGCTCTCTGTCAAAGGTTAACACGGCAGCGTTTTATGTTGTTTCCTTGAGCTTACGTCGAGAAAGCATAACTGGCCGTCTGTATCGATTCTAGCCCGCCATACAATAACCATAATCATAGTGATTCAATCATAGTTGATCTCAATTAGCTTTACGTTACATCGGTTTATATTGTGTCGGCTCCGCTCAGTGTTTTCAGCTCTGTTTCGTTTTGAAACACTTGGCAACATAGCTGCTAATACAGCTATTAGCTATTCAGCTAGTATTAGCTCCTAAACGAAAACGGAAAACCTAGTCGCCGTTTAGGAGGACATATACAGCTCAAATGCCCCGTATACGTCGAGAGTTACACATTATGACAATCTTAATAAAACCGAAGTCCCTCACACAATAACTGACGTTTGCATAGCATAACTTGCATTGGCTGTAAAGCTGTGGATGATGGTCACGGAGATAATCCAGCAGATTTGTAGTGTTGCTACCCTTCGCAGCAACTTTCTTTCTGCATGTTCTGCACACAAGATACTTGTCCTCCACCAGCTGTCCCTCGGTATTCTTCAGAAACCCAAAGTACGCCCAGACCTCAGACTTTGTGTGCGTTTAGTTGAGGGGAAAATGTCCTGAGTGTCGCTATCACCACCTTCCGCCATGTTTTCATTCTTTGTGTTTACACATGCTACGCATTCACGCAGCGCCTGCATCGCGAGACTTGAATGAGGCTGTTACTACATATCCTGATAATCCACCGCGATAATGCAATTAATTTAAACATAAACGGTCATTCTTACCGTGTAAAAATTAACCGAGATTTACCGTAATATCGGTAATCGTTACATCCCTAGCGCACACACGTGAACGCAGTGTACAGAGAGGCAGTTAGAGCTACAGGCTACAGTGAGGCTAAAAACAGAGCTCAAATTACGTTTTTCCAAACAACTTCTTATGTCATGGCTTCAGGACACTTGGATCACTACGGACGAGCAGTATGGAGATATTTTGTGGTTTCAATTATGTGTTTTTGGACATTTGAATCTGGGGCGCTGTCAGTCTGCATTAGGTGGAGTTTTGTTGCTACCCTCTCTCCCCTGGGATCTCCGCAAGTGTTGTGAGCACTCTAAAACTTCACCTGAGCCTCCATTGGCATATGGGCGAGTAGATAATGGCTGAATTTTCATTTTTGGGTGCACTATCCCTTTAACAACAGCAAAACTATCCTTAACCCTAACACAAAACATCTGCTTGCAAAGCCTCACACAACTCTTGCAGTATAATCCATGTCTCATTTATCCAGTTGTATGCTCAGTACTTCCAAACTGACAGCTCTTCCGATGGGGAACTGAACTAAAAGTGAAATTTCTCTCTTCAAAGTCAGACTCCATTGACAAAAACATTAATTTTACCTTGCCATACACAGGAGCTGCTGCTACCACTGCCTCGGTCCGTTAGTTTGTTTGTGTTATTGTGTGACTTTAGTGTTTTAAAGGGTTAGTTTAAATTCAGTGGAGTCAGTCAATGGAGTCTGGCTTTGAAGAGAGCACAGGCAAGTTTCACTTTTAGTTTGGTTTCCTATTGGAAAGGGCTGTCTGTGTGGGAAGTACTGAGCATATGAATGGATAAATGAGTCTTGTATCATATTGCATTAGTTGTGTGAGAGTTTGTTAATAGATGTTTCACTATAGTTTTGCTGTTGTTGTTATACGTGGCCCCCTTTTAATTCAGTTAATCAAGAATTTTCTCCATTTGGATTCTTCATCCACCATGGAGGCAAGTTTTCTTCACAAATTCAACATAACATGACATGAGTGATTGATATACAAATTTGTGGGGTGTTGTATTCTTTTAATTATGATTAGCTTATTTAAAGGAAACAAGTATATTAGAAGTAATTGAAGAAGAGTGCCGAAGCAACTAATTGGGGCATTTATTTATGATGTGTTTTAATGATGAGCACCCCCAAAGCCATGTCCCTAGCGTGCCCTAAAACAAGTCTTCCTGAGAAGATATGCACAAGAACTTTAAATCCAAATCTTATTATGAATGTGTTCCAATCCAGAATATAATTATTAGGCTAATTAGTGGACAACTTGGAAATTACAAGCTTGAGATTTCATTCACCTGCAGGTGCTATAAACAGCTTAAATGAGGGCACATTTCTGATGATGGGCAACAGTCTGCACAGGAGGAAGAATTGATGTTGTATAATGACTGAGAGCATGTTAATGCTGATAGCTTCCCTTAATGTGATGCCAACATCCTCATAAATGACAAAAATATAGATATGACACATAAGCTATTACATATACACGTTGGTGACAGTCCATGTGCTTTTAGAGATACTGTGAAAAGAAGCCATGAGAACAGACATGATCTGCTCGATGAAGAAATAACATGTCATGTTGTTGTTGAGCTGTACTGTAATACTCGTGTACGAGCTGAGAGGGTCCTCTGGGAAGAATGATATGGCTGCACATTCCTATCTGTGCCAGATGTCCCTGAAGGGAGGAAGCTAACCGCTTTCATCTGTGTGCTTGGCTTACCCGTGATTCATGAAGCATGCGTGGCTTGTTACAACTGGGCCCTTTACTCCTCATGTGCCCCTTTAATTTGAATGCCTGACCTCCCGTAGCTGCCAGAGATGTGGACAAGAAAAATGGTGGTGCTTAGAGGAAGGCATGGATGAGAATGTTTTTGACATTTGTTTCGGGTGTTGTCCCATTTCAGCATGGATCAGTGTCCTCCACGCATCAATTTCACATGAGTTAGGTCCAAAAGCAAACACAGCCGGAGGGGCTACGGCTGTCTGGTACTCGAATCTTTTGGAACAAGGCCTCTGGACATCATAGTCCAGAGCACAGGCAAACAACATATGCTAAGCAGCTACCTCTCATCTATTCATTGGACAGCCTCTGCAGCTACAACGGGTTTAAGGTCAGGCAATATATGGCTTATGATATATTTCCAACAACAGCAGAGGCATGCGCTTAAGATTTTAGCTCCAACAGAGCCGATATTCATCGCAACCTCTGTGGTGCATTCAAACTAAGACCAAGTATGAGAGCCCCTCTGGGAGCCAGGACATATCTGAGCTCTGACTTTTATTTCCTCCCATGTAATCTAACATTGGATAAATCTGCTGAAGACAATTAATTGGATAAATCAATGGCCAACATCTCTTTATTTATTTATAAGCACTTAATAACACTATTACTCTTGTTGACATTGCATTTATTGGCTGCGCGTATCCTTAGTAAAGAATGTCTCAAAATCACATTAAAACAGCACAAACAACAGTGTGCTTTGCAATCCGGAGTTGCTCCCTCGTTGCACATTACAAAAGCAGAGACTCAAAGTTACTGCTCAGAGATGTTTACTGCAACGGGCACAACAGGAGGGAGCTTTGTGAAATGGAAAGCGATAACACCAAGATGTGTTTGACAGTTTGTTGGAGTTCTACAAATCAAAGGGAGCACACGGTGCTCAAGTGAAATAAGTCTGATGTCGGGGATAGACAAATAGACGCTACTCTGTGAACAAAGCTTCAGAGAAGCCTCAATAGATGCATACTCAGAGAGCAGCACAGTGGTGCTTTCAGCTCCACTATTACTTTTGACTCATTGTACCAGTGCACCAGGCTAAGTTCATTTTCATTCATGCTGTTCACTTGTTTTTAACTCAATAATTGATCCAAAATTATACCCTGACATCCATAAGTTATAAAGTAAGTGGACATTAGATCATGTTTTATTCTATGTGTCCATAATAAAGATGTTTTGGAAATGATATTACAAATATTATGCCAGTATTACTGTAATCTGATTTAATTAAATATTTTATCCAGTTCTGTGGTGTTTTCATGTTTTTGCAGGGGTTTTATTGACCAGAAACACGTTTATAATACCGTGTAAAAGTGCTAACAGCTGACAAAATCTGTCAGGTGCAACCAAACATTTTCATTTTACTCACCAGTACGCCTGACATTTAGCAGGTATGTCTCTGTGTGAGTAGTGTTATATTTTCCCAACCTGCCCTTAATCTGCCTCTGATTGGCTCTGACCCAAGCATTCTTCCTCACTGAATGCAAGTGGGGGGGGGGATAAGGCATGTGTGTATGTGTAAAACAAATCGGTAATTCAAAATGAAGAGAACTATTGACTGTTTTTTGTCAAGAAATCTACTGTGGTGCCCACTACACTTTTGCCCGTCCCTAAAAGGCCCAGCCTAGATCCGACATTATCGACTGAGGCCCAATTGAGGTGTCCGCTCTACCACTAGTCTCCCCTGTCTTTGGTAAATGCCCAATCCTGATGAACATCTTTAGCAGAGTTGTGATATATTAATTGATGCAGCTCAGGTGTGAAGATGAAACCCTCACAATAATAGAACCCTCTCATTAAGCAGATATTGTTCAATGAACTGCTGCCATTACTCAGAAAATGTCTTTTTTTAATCCTACAAACTGTAATTAAGCTTCAGAGCTCACAGGTAGCAAAAGTGTCCCAGTTACTCCATTTTGTCTCCCAGCTTCCTTAGGGACAAAAAGAGGAGCTGATCGGTGCATCTTAGGGAGTAATTTGAAGTTTAAGGGACAAAGAACTGTTTTAATCAATAAGGAGAGTTCAAATGTTAAAACAAATGCTTGTTGACACCAGTGAAATTCTCGTGTTGTATCAAGAGGGATCCATGTGTAAAATCAGTGAAGCTCCACTTTAAATCAGGGGAATGTAGCAAACATGGACGTGATAAAGATATAAGTACACATTTGAGCCTTTTGCTATGCATCTCAGATCAATAAATCAATATACAGTCTGAAGTTACAGGTACTCTGGGCTGCCATACTTTAATACTTTAAGTTCAAAAAAGACCAGATCCATTTTTGGTAATACTAAGTGCTTTGAAACCTGCAGAGCACACAGTATGGAAAAATAAAGATGTGCTAGCTTTCAAATCCTGGATAACAACACTGACTGATATCCTCCACCTGGAGAGAATACAACCCATCCTCAATGACAGACTGGAGGAATTTGAGGGATTTGGAGACCGATGATCTCCGTTACATAAGGGACAAACACTAAGGACACTTATGGACTGTACAAGCACTACCAGTGGTGTAGTGGTAGTTGATGAGGTGAGTGTAATCAGTTACACATTACCTAAGTTACTTGATCTGTATGCTCTAAGGTGTTGTATTATATCTATTTTTTAATTTATTTTTCAGTATCATTATTTCTAATTTAATCATTTGTCTTCATGTGTTTCTGGACCTTTTTTTTTTACTCCCTTGTGTTGTGATTGTGTGTCAAACGGTAGTCTGTAATACTGCGGTACACATGCTTCAAAATAAAAAAAATTGAAACAAAGAAATCAATACATGTAGTAAAAAATAATGTAAGTACACTCCACACACTTTATGTGGATAAAGACTGGGGTTGACATGCAACGGCCCAAGAAGTAAAAATCTCAATACACTTGTTTACCTTATTGTCTCCTGTGTTCAGTCTGACTTACATATATTTTGTTATTTGTTGCTGGGTACAGGTGACCAAACTAGCAAGTGATATAATAAATTTATCCGGGGTGATCCCCAGCTCACCTGGTAGAGTGTACGCCCCGTATAGCCTGAGTCCTTTGCAGCAGTGCAGGTTTGATTCTGTCCCCCAGGTGCTCCTTTGTTGCATGCCATCCCCCATCTCTCCCATCTTCAGGTGAACTATCGTTATAAGAAAAAAAAACATAGGAAAAATCATTCAGTTTTATTCCTCAAAAAGAATTACGTTACAGAGTGAGTTGCACTTTTGGCAGTCTGCTTGGAAGGAATATGTCAGCAACCACAACCGATTTCTGCTCATTGAGCTATGAAACTATGAAACTGACCTTATCTACCAATCAAAACAAAGTTAGTGCAGTTTGAGTCTGAATATGTGTACACATGCTTTTAATATAGAGTGTTTTATCATATAAACTACATTTTGGCCAACTCTTTCTTGATTATTCTCTGAAATGCGAAGCCCTCCCTGCATTATGTTTCTTCATTGATCCCCGTGGGAAAATCCCTGCTCTGCAGTTGACCTACCTGGCTGCTCAGTAGTGAGCAGCCACAGCACAGCTCCCTTCAACTCAAGCTCTTATGCCAGCACAGCAGTCAAGAGCTATGGTGGGCTAATAAGGAAGGAAAGGAAAGGTGAAAGAAATCCCACAGGAATCCCATGCAAACATGGGGTGCACATGCAAGGTGCTCAGTTTCCTTTAACTCAAGGTTATAGAAGCTTCCCATGTAATTCACACCTCTCCACTGAGTGTTAAACAATTTGATTTAAAATGTGACGTTCCTGTGTGTTGTGCAAGCTGTGACAGACAAGCCACAGGAAATGATAAGTTGGGAACCCACTTGTTGACTAGGCAGTTGTACAAAACAAGTCCTGCTGGTTTAAACATTTCTGGCTAAATGAACAGCGACAAAGAGTAATCTCTGCAGCCAGGCCGCAGGTGCACACTCTAGGCTACTGTTAACTCAGTCAATCTGACAAACATTGATCAAAGGCACATGGGTTCAGAGTACTGTAGCACGGATCCCATACAACACTGCTTCTCTTAGGATGCAGAAGGTTATCAGTCAGAAGGTTAACCAAGTGAGAAAATGGGACAAAACTGAAAATTAATCCCAAGAAGAAACCAACATTGCCATTTGAAATCAAACACACCCTTTTCACACCATTATATGGTGCCAAAGAACTAACGGTAGTTGCATCATATTAACAAATTCCTTGTCAAATGCAAACTCTGGTGATGATTATTTTTAAAGATGGTTGCTAAGTGCTGTGAACCAAAGTGCAGACGGCAACCAAGTCTGCAGGACAGCAGCGATCACATTTCAAAATATGCTTAAAGGAAGTCACCGGCAGAGAGGTTAATTATCCTACTATCTCGTGTGACTTTGCAGGAACAATTTTTTTCATTTGCTATCATTATCACCCACTTCACAGTTTGTATTCGTCCTTTTAAAGTAGATTCAACATTTTCTTCCCAGTCTCACTGTGAATAGGTGAAAAATAAGATATCCCATTGATTAAACAGGTTATTGCTCAGCCTTTAAGTGCAATTAAAGGAAATCATTAAGTTTAATGAAATACTGGAGTGCTGGTCTACTTCTTCAAAGGTTTCCCTCATTAAAAAGGCCCCACAAGGTCAAGTATATGTGATTCTACTCTCTTCACTGTATGAGTTAGGCCTCTCTCATTAGACTTCTTCTCCACAGGGATGGATCTTGTCAGATCTAGCCCTCCAACTCAATGAAAGTACATTATGGTGTAAACTGCCTGTACATGTGGCAGGAGCATGGCTTTTATTGAAGTAAATCTTGTTTTAATCCTTTAAGGAACCACGCTGAGCACTTTTATTGATATCTTTACATGCTGCTGATCACTCACCCATGCAGTTCCTCATTTTATTGTATAATGCAGCAAAGGAGGTCTGGGATGACGCTCAGTTTTCAGCTTGCACTTATTGTGTGGAGCATTTCTGGTCTCACCATCACTCCACTATGGAGCTACTTGTCTTTTGGTGTCCAAGATGCAGGCTCCAGAGGAGACCAATGAGAGCTGTTCACCCTCTCAAAGATATTGAAGGTTCAGTAGCTCTAAAATTAAGCACAAAAGTCTGGAATGTACAATGTTGAAAAATAAAGGGGGGAAATGGGGTCAGAAGCTGAATTATGTTTCGATATGTGCAGCAACCTGCTGGCAAGACTTTTTACCAGAAAGATCAATACCATTTCCAAATCCTCTCTTAACAAACACCAGCCTGTTTAGATTTAGATTTGTGATAAATATAATTGCATGGATGCTCCTTGATGGAGGTTGCCTGATCTAAAGCCCAAGTGCACTAATTAGGAATGTAGGAATAATCCAATGCCAATATTAGGTTGCCCTGAGCACCAGCCCTGGATAAGCATTTGTGAAGGTCATCCCCCTCAATCAGCTCTGCTGGTTATCATGTCAGACCAGAAATCGTGGCTCACAAGGCTTTCAGAGTCAATGAACGTCTTAACCTACGACATTTATTGCTTCTAATTTATAAAGAATAAACATCACAAGGGAAACTACGTGAAGTCATTTGAAGAGAATGCATGAAAAAAAATGGTGCGATCACCATTCTCTAAGCTCTGAAACTGCAAAGCAAAAAATAAATGGCAAAAGAAATTAAGACATTAAAATAAAATCAGTTTATAATTAAGTTTTCTGTAGGATGTGTTTAAAGATAAACTAAAACTGCCTGCATTTTTCAACCCCAAGGGAATGTAGTGTATTATTCAGTTTAGACAATTACTTTAACCAGTTAAATTGACAAACGTTGGGGGCGGCAGGTCAGCCATCACTAATTAACATTAATTCATTGAGTAACTTGATGACAGGCCAAAACAAGACTTGGCTAACCTTGTCAGTTTCTGTGCTCTAAGCAGCTCAGTGTCTGTACTCAGCCAAAGATCATTTATGAGATAAAAAAGCATCACTCAATAATAATCGCTGTACATTCACAAGACTGAGGCCGGCACAGTGGCTTAGTGCTGAGAGCAACTGTTATTGCTGGTTTCAGACTAACACAGTTCTCATTTTCACGCCCAAACTGTGTAAGTAGCAAAATTACTGGCGCCCATTTGTGCGTCCATGGGCATGTAGGTCTAAAAATGAGGTGTGGTCAGAGATGTTGTTGGCAAATTGTTATTTTGAGACAACAGAAAGTGATTGATTCATTGACCAAAACCTGGTCTAAAGTTAGTGGCGCAGTATTTTCCTGCTATTTAAAGGGCATATTATTAAGATAGTAAGATGCGCCTACATAGGCAGGTTGTTACACACACAGGGATGCACGGATGGGTTAAAGATGGGTGAAATGATACATCATAATGAGGAAAATATGAATTACATTCTCTAAAATGTGAACGTAGCAGAGAGCAGAGAGGAGCTGCTGTCCGACCCCCCATTAAAAGAGATGCTGTGCGCATTTACTCACGAGGAGCAGCGTAACTTCATTGATTATTTTAGAAGCTAAAAGTTTGGTTCTGTTTTATCTGTCAAGTTTAACTACAGATAGATAGTTTTAATCAGGCCTGAGTTTTTCTGCAGCTCCAATAACTCTAACAGAATGGTACATCTTCTCTCTAGCAGATCACTCCGTTTCAGGAGTCACATTTTCCAATTAAACTTCAGTCCATTTCAAAGCAATAAAGTATGATTATCAGCTTTATAGTTCTGAATCAAGTAGATTCCAAATTGGCATGGAATTCAAACACGGATATTACTTATAAGAAAGGTCCTTATCTATCGCTCATTTGTAGAAAGCATTCTAACTTTCTCTTCTCTTACCTGGTATTTTTCATTGTCAGTGAGCAACAAACTGCATAAGAAAGTAAATACGTCCAGTAAAATTGCTGGACAGCAGCGAAACAGCATGACAATGACCTGCGAGTACCAAGTGGTGAAGAAAGGACCGGCGATTACTAGAGAGAGGTCTCAAATCCCCTATTCAATGTATATGAGCTGTTAACATTAGGCAGGAGGTACAGGGTGCCAGCCCTCCGAACCAATAAGGCTCACAGATCATTCATGCTCACCAGCACTGCACTGTTGAACAAACTGTGAAAAATAATTGAACCTGTGTGTGTGAGGATGCTGCATCTTATGATGTGGGGAGCACTTCAATGATATGTGGTGAATAGGTCTAAGGTATGGAAGCGGTGCCCTGTTGTTGATGTCTTTGTTGTCTTTGGTGTTGTTGTTGTTGGTGTTATTATGGTTGTCTGTTAATTTATCTGATGAATGCTGTACAGCACACAGAATTTCAAAAGTACTAATACATATCTAATGAATATCTTCAGTATTTAGATCTATAAGCTTGATAAAAAATGAGGTAAGCCTATTTTTAAAGGCTACAGTTGTTATTTCAATGTATCAGATACATAGTTACCATAATCAACAGACTGGATCAGACATGCAATATCAGATTAGGAGAGGGAATTATTTCAGTCTGAACTAAGGTTGTATGCCAACCAACAATTTCGTCACCCCTAGAGCCATGTTGCTAGTGCAGTGTTGTTTCACTGATGAGATTTTAAGGCTTACTGTACAGCAAAGTGCGCTTACCATGTTCCTGCTTTTGTCTCAGCAAATAAGCAAAAAATCTTAACATTAGCTATATTTTTTTGTTATCTTTTTGTTGGTGTTATTCATGTTTCACTGTTTTTGTACTGCATGCATTTATGGCCAATGACTATAACATACATCCACTCTTCAAACCACAGACATCTGCGTAGAGAAAGGCACTGTACCCAGACCAGGAGAGAGCCTTATGCTTTTCTATCTATACTGGTGTGAATCAAGCTCAGAGTACCTGTATGTTATTATATAGCAAGCTCAAGTCAGACCGAGAATACTTAAACAGATTGCAGTGTAAATGGATGATTATTGAATAAACAGGATAAGCATTTGCGACAGCCTTTAGTGTCTGATTTTCATCCTTCTTGAAGCGTAGGTAGGACTGCTGGATTTGATTCTTCTCCCCTACTGGGGCTTCACGCTGCCAGTGGCAAGAAAATGACAAGACAAAATGAACAGCTATGTGGCAGGCTTTACATTTCATAAATAACTATAAATATATAACTATTTGATGAAGATAATTAAAGAAAAATGCAACACTAAGTGACAGTAAACTGGAGGGAAACAATTTCACCATGTCCTAATTTGAATTTTGTTTCCTCTCCTTTTCCGCCCAAACGCTACAACCACACTTAACACCCTGATCTTATTCTGAACAAATAGCTGCTTGATGAGTATTTGTAAAACTCTTTTCCCTCAAACTGTTATTGTTCCTAAAGCCTTGGCTGCTAATTTACAGGACAAACAATGTTCTGTCGTGGTTGTCATGCCATGTCAAAACTAAACAGAAATGACAAATGAGCTCTTCCAGGTTCAAGATAATTTAATACACGTACCATACTTGGATGAATGAGGGTCCAAGCACCTCCTGAGCGACAGCTTCCTGTCAGAATGATTGAGCAGCTGAGTCAGTGGTTAAATTAACAACAGAACAAATGGATCTATGACTGAGTAAAGGACAAGCAAACAAACAACACTAACATCATGAACATCCTGGTTTGGTGAAAAGGACATTTGTCTAATTTTCCAGTACAGATTTACAGTAAAGTACTGAGCAACGGTTTTATTTTGAGATTTGGATAATGATGTATCAACTTCTCATTGGTTTAAATTAATTTGAAATTCATATTGTTCTGATAGATAGATAGATAGATAGATCTGTGTCTCACTCAGGGCTCCAGTCCATCTTTTTACATTGGTTGCAGTAGTGCATCTAACCTTTTCATTTAGATGCACCAGTACATAATGCAGTTGAAATCTTGGGTGATATCACAGCATTAGGGTACACCAGGGTATTTAGAAATCCTAACAGTATGATCTTCAATACCGTCAAAACTACAGGCGCACCTCTCTCTTTAAACTCACTGTATGTAGTGCACATCACGTGCCACCAGATGTCAGTCTCCAGTCTTTACTGCTGAAACAGTTAGCACAGCTGACAGAAGCCGCGCCTCTGAGTAGTGGGGATAACGTTAACAGGACTGTAGCCAGCCAGCCAGCACTAGCACACAGAGAGACAGCATAAATGACAGCATTTTTTCACATCTAATTTGGTCAACTTAGGGTTTATTTCAATCAAACCGGAGTGGGTGATTGTTGGAACAGTGGACAAGCCAACTAGAAGACCTACAAGACTAACAAAGATAGTTTTGGTGAGGTTTTCTTTTTCTGTCAAGTTTGAAAGAAGTGTGTTTTAGGATGAGATAACGGGAAATTAAGCTAACGTCAGTCTTTGTTTGGTGAAAGAAAGAGAAGAAAGAGATTTTATTTCTCTATTTAATAAGAAAAATAAGTGCAAAAATGTGCCTGAAAATGCCAAGAGAGCTGCAAAATGCAGCCAACTTGCTGGTAGTGTGGTGAGGTTGATCTGGTGGGTAGCATCGCTCACTAATGCCCTCATATACCACATACCCCAGTGAAATTTCAGGAGTTTAAAAGGTATGAAAAAACAGATACCACCCAAACCTATTTAGCTGCATCCAAAATGTTCACGCCTTTTGGCACCACAATACATTTTAAGTGTTACCATTTTTTGTCAGTTTCCAAATACACTGGTAAGTTAACTAGGGATGTAATGGTTCACAAAAGTCAGAGAATTCAAACCAATTTTGGAGTCAGGGTTTGGTGCAAGTTTGCCACAGCTGGAAAAAAAAGCAGGATATATTTCTTTTCATTTATTTTGAACAGACAGTAGTGCAAGTGTCAAAGACAGACAATGTGGGGTTTTCAGCCCACCTGGAGGGCTCTGAATTTTTAATCTGTGCCTGCAGCAGCTATTGAGTGGATTGCCTAAAATTCATTACACACATTCAGGTTCCCAAGAGGATGAATTTTATTTCAATTTGTCCAATGCTTCAGTTTACAAATGCCTGCAAAGCTAATGATATTCCCATCAGCCTCAGCTGTACTGTGTATCTACTACTCACTAACAAATGTTAGCATACTAACATGCTAAACTAAGATGGTGACCATGGTAAACAAATACAGCTTCACATAGTCAGCAGAATGGCTTTTCTTTTGCTTCTCTCACTTAAAATGGCAATTAACACACCATTATAACTCAGACAACACTTATTTAATCTTACTGTTTTTTCACACGCTTCATTTCTTTTACAGTATCGTAAAAGCTATAAATAACTGCATATCATTGACATATTTGTGGGCATATCACAACTACATACTGTGTGATGAATGATGATTAACATTATCTTGGAATTCCTCACTGACCTTCATTTTAATACCATTTTTGAGGTGAGGGGACTGTTTGTGTAGTAAGTCTAGATTTGCACGGCAAAGCAAATGCTTTAAGTAGTAGGTGTTTACGACATTTTGATATGCCATTTCACCCCACATCAAAAACACTTTTATCTACTCTCAAGTGTTTTATCTCTGCCTGTTCTGTACAAATTTTACTGTTCTGTAAAATGAAACACCCACTCTCGTCTGCTGCGTTGTAGCCTAGAAACTATTCCCTTGTCAAACTGTACTCAGGACACAAATACCTGTCTTTAGCTCCAGGTGCCTCATGTCATGAACGATGAAAGTCGGTGGGAAAAAAAGGGTAAAACCCTGACAAGTACACACCTATACACCAGGGAGAACCTGAGCACAAACAAGAGACTGTTTTTTGTTTTTTGTTTTTGTGCGTGTGCGCGTGTGTGTGCGTGTGTGTTTTTACTTTCTCAATTTTTCCTGCAATGGGATCGTTTGATTGTAAGATTGTTTTAAGCTACATCTGTCATTTCCTGGCGTTGATGCCATAATCACATTATGATAACAATAGAGGGAAGAATCTGGTTTAAGACATCAAAACATGTTACAGCGGCAGAGTGATAAAAGAAGCAATTATCAGTGACATGTTGCTCATTGAGCTTTATTGTCGCCTCTCAGCATGCACGCCCAATATTGATATCACTATCCACCTTTATCCCAATTACGCTCAGAATAATAGCCTGCTGACATGTGAAAAGCATGGCCTTATGGGAGCACGATACTAAACATAGTCTTCAGGAGCTTTCATTATGATCTTCTGGGGGCCTATAATTTACCACTAAGATTTGTATTGCTGTTCAAGGAGATGGAAGCGCACAGTCATTTACAAACGGTAGGCTTTTTTTATACGCACCACTGGCAGCTATTTGCCTTTGCAATATTTTTTATTTGCTTTATGCATTGGCAACAAATCCCAAACGAGAAAAGGTGCATGTTGAAAGTGAAAGGGACACTGATTCCTGCTCTTAATAAGTACGATCAAGGTGCCTTTGAGCATCACACAGACAAATTAACATGAAGACCAACTAAATCAACATTGCGAGCACTGCAGCAGGCAACATACAAATTGCTCTTGGTGGAGGTTGTTGGGGCTGCATGCAGCTTGTGAAGAACACACTTTTCAGGGCTGCCGAATGCCGAACTCCAACTCCTCTGCATTTTTAGATAAAAGGCTAATTTTGCTGTTCTTATTTACAGAGAACTCAAAAGACTTAAAAAGATTAATCTTGCAGATGCTAGAACTGATCATCACTCAAAGATAATGCAGTTAAAGAGACAGTGCTCTTTGTGATAAGGATAAAAACAAAACATTATTAAGTTCAAAGGTTCATCTTGACACTGGGGAAAGTGGGTTTTTACATAACATAATTGCAATTTATCACAAAGTAGGGGATTTCTATCAAGACAATCATATGTCATTATTCAATTAATGCATCACAATGCAGCAGTTTCTGTGACTTTTTTGGTATATTAACATTAAAAAGCTTGATAACCAATAACTTCAGAATGTATTATTTGATGGATTAAATAAACTGATATTGTGAAACCGAACCTATGTCACCATGGATAGGATACAGGTGTCAGCAGCAATGCCAGCTTCAAACATCCCAGTCCCTGAGTGCATCCACATAACATCACTTCACTCAGGGACATGCAGAGCTTCAGACAGACTCACAGGATCCAGTCTTACTTCGCTCGTCCCATCGAATCTAGATAATCTGACCTGTCTTCAGTTATGGTAACCAATAGCAGAATTTTTAAATTACTGTCGATGTCGATCCCATCTCTGAGAGTCATTTCTAACTTCCTGTTTCTCTTTAGGGATGCGGATTGTCTGTCTATAGTTATCTCCATCAAGAAGGTAATGTTTTTGTTTGAGTTTGTTTGTTTGTCTGTTTGTCAGGAGAATTACCGAAAAATGACAGGCCTGATTTTTATTAAGCTTGGTGGAAATTTTATAGAATCACAGGACGGATACACAAATGATATTTCACTTTGGGTAACATTTTTTCATCCATGCCATACATTTTATAATCCAGTAGATGGTAGTTAAATTCAATAGAGACAAATCATAGCCAGTTGTAGAAATATGATGACTTCATATCACAATCAACATTCATGGGTACCAGTAGTCCTCAGGGGTAGTCTTCACATGTTTCTCAAACTAAGGTGCGACTGTGGACACATAAATACACACATATGTTACTAATTATACTCTTATTCACACCCAAATGTGGATTGTCTGTTGTAAATTCTACCAGAGATATCAAGTAAATATGGTATTTGTACATACAGTATGCACATGATAATAAAGTCTGGTTTTCGCAAATGTTGAACTATATAATAAACTCACAGCTGTGATGATGAAGGTTCAGCTTGGCACAACTGTATTTTGACATTATTCTAAGAGTTTTGGAAATATGTCCAGACAGACAGTGGCTGTGCTTGCAGATTTGTATATCGTAGAACACTAGATCATTGGCTTTGGTAGAGATCTGCAGTCTCTGAGTGCCCCTCTAGTTACGCGTCTTTGCTGGTGACAGCCATACCTGGAGGCTTTATGTTTTTGGGTATTTTTTGTTTGTTTGTTTGTTTGTTTATCTTTTTGGGTATAAATGATGATATATATCCTTCAAATTGGGCACGAACATCCACTGGGGCGTAAAGAGGGATTATTTAGATTTTGGCAGTTAAAGGCCAAAGGTCAAGCTCACTGTGACCTCATCTGTCTCATTCTTGTGAAAGGGACATCTCAAGAGGGCCTCAAGGGAATTTTCTCAAATTTAGCACAAACGTCCACTTGGACTCAAGGATGAACCGATAAGAAATCAGTGGTCAAAATTCACTGTGACCTCACAAAACATGTTTTTGGCCCTAATTTAAGGATTATTACGTTAATTATGACAACATTTCACACAAATGTCTAATAGAATCAAATGAAGTGATGACATTTTATATTCAAAAGGTCAAAGGACAACTTCACTTTGACATCATAATGTTTTCTAGCCATTATTCAATGTCATAACATTTGGTCAGATACTGAATTGGTGACACTAATCTTGAAATTGTGTTGATTGTATACATCTTCCGTGTTGCCGGGTTAAAGATGTGTGTGAAGCATCAACATTTTAGAATCTGTACCTTCTTTGCAGCAACATCCATATTTAAAGCTTTGTCTAATGCCATGGCTACATATTTGTCCAGACAGACGTGGATGTAAACTGTAACTGCAACTTGACTGGTTTGTGGTGGCACATACCTGGGGGTGGTAATTCAAGTTTTATCATGTCTTTCAAGACTTTTCCCCCCGACATATTAAATAATTTAGCATAATTTTAACAGATGCACCTGCAATTGACACAAAGGATTTGGCCTCTTTGAAGCATGGTTAGTCAGCTCATCATGCTTTGAAGACTCATATCAAAGTGCTAATCACCACATTTTACAGCTGATAAATGCTCTTAATTGTCATTCAGCCCACTAAGACCCACATTTGTAATTGAGATCAAGTTTATTTTAAGTGTGGGTGTTATTTATTTTGTCTCGCTCTATATTCCCTCACATTCTAGTCCCGAGAGAAGCCGATTAGCTTTAACCACCATCGTGTGGCCACCTCCATCATAAACTTTATATGGCTGATAAATTAGTCTTACAACACTTTTTAAAGCTAACAGTCTGTACTGTGAAATTAAATAAATTAAAGAGTGTTGCTGTTTTATCTGTATGGAATAAACTATATGGAGTGAGAGATACAGCAGCCTGACACACCATATAGCGAGCGCCGGTGAATTTACTCACATGACACAAAACATCAGGGAGCGCTTACTTCCGAAATGTAATCCATTAAGTTTACAAGCTACAACTAAATTGCCTGCAGTTACGATCACATTAACGTTACCTTCAAATGTATTTAATACTGACGTAAAACAGTGATTTATTAAAAATTTGAGCACAGTTAACATTTGGATCGCACTGTCTATAAGTTCCAGCTTTACAGCATCACCACTTTTTCTCTCAGTATGAGTTGTCTTGTTGTAGCCAAACTGTTCTCCTTCTCATTTTTAATTTAATGAACAGTGGCTCAGTACTATCTGGCAATGCAGAGAAAACTGTGATTGAAGCCTGAATTTCAAATAAACTCAACAAAAACCTGACAAAAACAAAGACAGCTTTTGAAAAGTGGCTTTCAAAAGAACTGAGTTTAGGAACACTGTGTTCTTTGCAAGTTGGTTAAGATTTTTGTTGCCATAAAATAATATGCAATGCACACTGGCCAAAAAGCAGAAAGTTATTCATGCGGCTCATACAGGATGTGCAAAGTGACATTTCTGTCTACAGCTCATTTCAGACAAATGCAACACTGCTGGCTTCATCCACCTGTTCAAGCGGTGTCTTTTTATCATTCAGACATGGCTGACTTTTACATTAATATTCCTTATTACTTCATTCAGACATGACAGGCACATTTATAGAAAGAGTCCATGCCCAAAAAAATTTAGAATATTCAAAAATGCACATGCATTGAATGACAGGATGTTATGTTGGGACTTTCATCTAATTCCCATTTGCTTTCATGCTGTATGTAAAGTATTGTGCTGCATATTCATTTATTCAGCTGCACAGCTGGAATGAATACAAAAATAGTTTTTAATACAGTCGACTGATGCGAACTGTGATGTGAATGCAAACTGCTTTTATTTTCTTTGTGCATAAGAGACGCTGATTGTGACACTTATTACATTGATGATGCACAATCATTCTCCCGCTCTCTGCATGGTTCACCTTGTGCCGCTGTCTTTATGTTAATCTGATGGCATCAATTTGTGTTCAGACTTGCGCCGTGTCGAATGTGATGCAGAAATGTTATTAGGGCTGACCTGGTAAGATTGCCATTGGGGCTTTTATGTAAAATTGGCACTCAGACATGAGAGCAAAATGTTAAATTGACATCAGATGAAAGTACATGGGTGCATGTCTGATAGGTCTTATGATACTACAATAGAAATTTTGGTAATACTTTGCAGTACGCATGCTTTGTAATGTAATTGGATTGGTTAAATAAGAGTTTTTTTAAATGAGATGTTATTATGTGCACACAAATGCATGTGTACTGTGGCCCTGACTGGCTCAAGGAAACACTTACAAGTAACGTATTTTAGGAGTTCTAATTATTATATGATTGGAAAAAAAAAAGACTATTATTAATAACTTGTGACAAAACTGTTACATAGACAGATTAATTATAGATTAAATATTCACAAGCAATGTTCTGTAATGGTCCCAGTAACATTTGTTCCTAAAGGGTACTGAAGTAGCAAATCACATGTTGAACTATGTTTGAGACTGAAAATATGAGTCTTTTTTTTATACTTTATTTTGATTATCTTAGTTCATTATTTTACTTATTTGCACACATGAGGAGGAACATGGAGCAGGTACATCTTTTTTTTTTTTTTTGCTGTGGTGGTGAAGACGTTCTCAGCGCTTTGCTGCGGTTCAGCCAAAAACAGATGGCTGTTTCCTTTCTCTTCGGTGGTTTTGGCAGCGCCTTTCCCGGGGCAATGTGCTGATTACAACACAGCGTCACCAAATTGGCATAATGCTGCAATTGTAGTTACAACTTTGACAGTAATCCACCAACTGCAACACTTGTCAGAAAAGAGTGTTTTTTTATTTTGACACAAGACAACCAAGCTTTGTTGAGAGCTGGAGGCAGCGTAAAATTTGACGGAGGCGGCTGCCTCATAATTCTCTGTGCAGGAAAAACCCTGTTAACAACTACATAAAACATTCACAGGTTTTAATTCAGTCCTTGTCGCTGCTGAAATTACTGTAACAATGAAATAATGAGAACAGCGCAAGTTAAAGAAAACATTTCCAAATAAATGCTGGCTTTGAAACAACACACACGACTCCAGGTTATGCAACAGGTCCTTGCAATAAAAGATCTGATGCTACTTAGATGCCGCATGTTCTGCCATCACACGGCTCCCACAGGGGTCCAATTCAATGGTCCTGAGGTGAACACTTTGGGCCACAATCATACTACAAAATGGCGTGTTGGGCTTTAGATTTGGAGCTGTCTGATAAGCAGTTTGCAGAACTAATAAGAGCAGAACAGCTTTGTTAACAGTTGTCTTGGGAGGGGCAACGTTCAGCTCTTATTTCATCAGACCTCTGATTGCAGGGATTAATTAACTCTGCAGTCCTGGCATGTGTCTCGGTAGAGTGCTTCCATTTTGATGTGGGAATTCTTGATACAGATTTGCTGTAGCCTAATTGGTTTTGGCAAGATTACATATCAGAGATTTTAACTGACATCAAGAAACAAAATTCTGAAAGGCGGAAAATGCTGAAACTGCACACTTCGTGACAACATTGCTTTGCATGGGTTATGAACCTGCCACTCACAGTGTGCATTTCACTAATGTATGAGCTGTAACTTCTCCGAGGGTCTATCTATAACTTAACAAGCATTTCTCAGCACAACATCAAAGCTTTGATCAAGGTCAGCTTTGATGTGCCTGGACCCAAAGTTGGACAGTTTGGGGTCAAAAACGTGGAAATACATGTCACAGTTTAAGATAAATGCTTTAAAGTTATGGTAACAACAAGTACTTCAATTTAAACCACAAAATACGTTGTTTGTCCATGTCCTCCAGAAGGACACAAACAAGTGTTTTCTGATTGGATGCCCCTGTCAAACAGGAATAATGTAATTTATCTTTGTCTTTCAACATAAAGCTATGGTTAAGGTTTGGTTAGGTTCAGCGAACCGAATCAAAAAACAGTTTCAGCTCAGAACCAGTTTCAAATTCTCCAAATCTTCGGAATCATAAGCCTCTGAGCAAATTCATTCCTTTAATCAATACCAGCATGTTTTTCTGACAGTTGTGCATTCCAAAACTCATGTGCCAGTGCTGCTGGAAACTTGCACCAAGAAGAGGTCATGGCAGAGAGGAAGAAATGGTCCAAAGGGTGGCTTCATTTCACAAAGAAAGATGACAAAAGTGCTGCTTCGGTCTGTGTGATGAATGAAATTACTGCAGTAGCAACCGTGCAATGCAGCTTTGAGCTGTCTGTGAGACAGAGAGGTGAGGGTTTGTGTGCGAATTGAATTGACAGCATATTGCAGCTCTACTTTGTGGTTGTAGTCTATTGTGCGATGGTAAGACAGCACCTGGATATGGGCGACAGATGTGTTTTTGACGATGCAGTGCAGAGAGCATACAGACAATATACACCAGATGTATACAACGTGATGTGCATTCAGCCCACATTAGACCTGTTCATGAGTCAGCCATAACCCTGTTTGTCACTGTTAGTAGTGACTTCAGTCTGCAGTGTAGTTCACTGACTTCACTGATAAACCTGATGATGATACAGTAACACTGGGCCTCATGATTAAACAATTGCTCCTTTAACACTGACTGTTCAAGGTGGAAATTTTGCAGCTAAATTTTCTGCCTTGCTGTTTTGTATAATAGGTACAGTTGTGAAACAGAGGCACAAAGTTGTCTTGCATTTCAGCTGGCAGCGGAGGTAGTTAAAGCAATGATTCAACATCTGTGTATGGGACAGCCGGCAGGGTGGGGTGGGTGTGACATTTTGACGACGTATTATGCGTGCAATCCAATGCCGGGAGATTTTAAAAGTAGCTGTTAGCAGTTAGCAGATAACTCAAAAAAGAACAGCACCCAAAAATACCCGCAAATTGGGAAAACAATGAGGTCTGGGAGCTCCTTATTCTTCGAGCAGAGGATGTGATCAGCCATCATGTAACAGGGTGGTAAATGATTGTTATTACCATGATATGTCATTGTTATTGTTTGTAAAGCGCTATGTTATCCATCACACCAGAGGCTGACGCTGCTGGGTTACACGTTATATGTAAGGTTTAGGCAAAGATTAGAGTTTCAGTTAAAATCACTACTTTGTTAAGGTTAGGGTACCTTCACTATAATGGTTCCAGTAATAAATACATGGTTAGGGTAAAAAACACAATGATGACTGTCAGATGGAAACAGGAACAAACAGGTGTCTCCAATGTTAATGTCTGATGTTTGTTGGACCCCTCATCCACCCCTGCATCCATCCTACAGTGATTTTTTTCGCACTATAATAACGTCACCTGACTTTGTCATATTGTTATTCATATGGCTACTACAGGACAACTGATGCTGTCGCTCTTCTTGAGAGGACAATTTTGATGGTACAGATATACAGGCAGGAAGTGAAAAGTGTCCACAGCCTCTTTTGTAGTCTCTCTTCATTGCTTATCCTATTGCATGCTTATGACATGCAGTTTTTGAACTGCTGGACAAGCTATTTCAACCTATAAATGTAAACCATCCCTCTCGCCAATGACAGGTGGAGCAACCATTTTAAACTGGAAACTAAAATGGCTGACTGGATCCTTTCCAGCAGCAGGGTCATTAGTCCATTGCCCATCAGCCTTACTGTTGCTGACACTGATGTTACATTTGGGGATTATTAGTTTTAATATACCGTGGGATAATTCTGAACCTTAAGGAACGCACACCGCAGTAAATACAGCATGCTATAACTGCAATGAGTGTCCAGAGTTGGTACGAAGGTTGCAGAATTAAATGCTGAGCCTCCACCAGGCTTGTGGGACCATGTCAGTGAACCAGCTCTGAATGGGGGTTCTAACTTTACAACCCTAATGAAACACTTAGCCTCATCCGGCCTCTGCCTTACTTTTATAGCACATAAGACAGTCACTACAGGTTCTGTGTACTATTTTTACCTGACAGTGGAGCAGTGCAATCAACCAGAGAAACATTAATGAAATGCATGGCATAGCTGAAATGTCCAGCTTCAACTGTCCAGGGTAGTGGCCCAAAATGCAAGGTACGGGGGAGGCACACACAAGCAGCTAGGGATGTTTTTAACACCCAAGTTTAAACTTAGACTAGTCAAGTAGTCTTTAAGTAAGAAAACACTTAGGTACAAATTGAGCACAATTTAAAGTTTAAGGTTAAACGTCCAAAAAGATATTTGCCATTTGAAACTGTTCATCACAATTTCCAGTAACCAAATCATACATTTAAATGCAGCTGAAATGTGGGGCACATCTCATGTCCTACAAAACATGACAACTCGAGAGAAGGAGAATTAATTACAGTTTTTAAATCCTGTATAATAATGTTATAAACTGCATGTTACTCAAACTGATTCTCCTGAACTGATGTTCATCTTCTCAGCAGTACCTGTAGCAACAGGCCCACACCAACGCAGCTTGTGGAGGTTTTTTTTTTTCTTCTTCTTCTTTTTTCATACACATATATAGTGCTATTTTTGCTTTCAACGCCCACTAAAGGAGGTTTCTGTATTTGCCAGGAGAGGACATCGTCACACCTTTTATCTTGGCCTCAAATAGACCTTTGTGACAGTTTCACACTTTCTCTGTCCGAGCTTGAACCCGGGGGTACAGAAATGGTGAAATTTCAAAACCTGCCAAAAGTCTACAGAGATAAGGGGTAAAGAGGTCATGTAGTTTCATGTAACCACAAAAGTTTGGCTACCCAGTGGAAAGGCGTATCTGACAGTACATGTCTGTGCCTTGGCCAGTGAGCAGACAGGACTGAGTGGCCCTCCCTCGGGGCTGCCACTCTCTGCTGTCTATGTCTACTGAGAGGATGAGGCATGGTGGTGAAGCCTCTCTGCTCAGCACCCCTGGGACTTAGGCTTGTGAACGTTCTGTCAAAAGCAGTGAGCACCCACGTCAGGCACAGTTTGCTCTGTTACATATACTCCAGCAGAGGATTTAATGAGTCTGTATGTGTCAGTTTTAACAGGCAAGAATTAATCACATTTTGCTTTCCATTTTCATAAATCTCTCTCATCATTTTAAAAGGGCAGTTCACACATTTATTATTTTTCCTCTTACCTGTAGTGCTATTTATCTGCCTGGAATATTTTGGAGTAAGTGTTGGAGGTACTGGCTGTAGAGATGTCTGCCCTCTCTCCAGTATAATGAAACTAGATGGCACTCAGCTTGTGGTGCTCAAAGCGCCAAAAAAATCCATTTTAAAAACTCAGCAGCAATGTCTCCGTCCAGAAATCATGACCCAGTTACTCAAGATAACCCACAGACCTTGTTGTGAGCAGTTTCATGTAGAAACTATTTTCTCTCTACCAAACTACATCTGCCAATCCCTAGTTTCTACATTAAAGTGCTCACAACATGGTCCGTGGATTATTCTGAGTAGAGTTGGGTCAATTTCCCGTTATGCTGGTCCGGTATACAAGCTTATACCGCTTTGATTTGATGAAAACCAGCTGAACTGGTCTTTGTCATTGGGCTATAATACATTCTGGCAAATTTAACAGCTAGCTGTGCTGACACCATAACGGCACTAAATCCAACTTGTGTTGCTTTAGTAATAAGCAGTATTAAAACTAGTGACGTCCACTAGTACCTGACAATTGTGAGCCGAACACAGACATAAAGGAGATCAGATTTCAGTAGAGGTGGGAGGGGCAGAGCGGCACACTATGTGTTTGTTTACAAGAAAGTTCATGGTCTTTTTGGGGTGACAAGAGGAGAAATGGCAGAGCTGGTTTCTCAAGAAAACTTAAACTAAAGACATACACAAGAGTTGTCCTAAATAACCGCGAGTGATGCAGTGCTGCCATTTTGAGCTAAACTTTGGTCAGATGCCATGTTTCTATTGATTCCTGTCAATCGCTTTGAAAGCTCCATAATGAACGAGTAACGTCAGATGAAGCTGAAATGAGCAATTATTTACATGATACCTCCTTATTATACTTCAGCAACCAAAAATAAGGTGCAGCTGGCTGAAGTGAGCTTGCTAGAAAGCTGAAAGTTGCTGGCAAGTTAAATGATCATACTAATAACAAGCTAGGCTACACTGTGTGTCCTTTCCAGTAAATATCAGAATATAAAATGTGTGTTTTCTGTTTTAAAAGTAACATTACAAATGTAGGAATGTAGCAAGTAGGCTATGCACGAATTTTTAGGTGGTGACGTCTCCAGTCTGATCTCAAGAGCACAACTAATATTTACGTAGTTTGTTTAAATGACTTAACAGAAGCACATACTGAATGGACTAAGTGTGCTTTGATGTTACATGATGCTACATGATAGTTAGCTTAACACCATTTTCATGCCCATACTATTCAGAGAAGGATGGAAAACCCGTAGGGCGAAAATTAGGCATATAAATATTGATTAAGAGCATAAAAATATTGACATTCACATCACATCATCGTCAGTCCCAGCTGTATATAACAATAATTCCAGGTAATTTAATCAATCAATTTACCTGGACCCAGATAAGCAGCAGAAGATTGATTAATACATTAACCAATTAAGAAATATCTAATTAATTTTTGCTACAAATTGACACTTCATTAGATAATGAGGTTCCTAGATACTGTTGCTAGCAGTAGCAGCAGTGTTTGCTACAGGTCTGATGGCATTGACTCAAACTCCACAAAAAGGACTGAACAGACTCCTGGTTGCAGAATCCAGTCGCACTGCTCTCACTTGTAGATTATACCACAGATGTATAACATCTCCCGACAGCTCACAACCACATAAAAATTGTAACTAATAATACTGTCTGCAGCAGGCAGGAGAAGTAGTCAAATAAGATTTTTCAAAACCTGCCTGTTAAAATGAAATTCCTTGGCAGACTGCAATCCATCGCACTCTTTTATTAAAGAACAAAGACATTCAAATCTGAACCAGGATTGCATTATAAGAATAGATCTGGAAAATAAAGCCAGTCAGTCCCTAAAGCCCCATCCTGTCTTCACCTAGGGCCCAATTAGAGGAGTTGTAGTGACAAGTCAAGCATTACCGGTCTCGGCAGGCCGAAGAGATCTGGACTCTTGTTTATCTCTTATTTCAATTGTAGAAACCACATTAGAATTCTCCTTCGGCATGCTATTAATAAGTGCCAAAACAACGTAAGCTGCATGGCCAATATATGTTCAATTAGGATTACCCAGAGACACAATTCATCGGGAGTGTGGAGTTCAAGTCTTCATGAAGCTTGTCAAACTGCACAAACTTCCATAAGGCTTTAAAGGGTTCGGATTTGCAATTAACTAAAGCGACAGTGAGGAGAACAATGCACCTACCGCAGCCACCCCCACCCCAAAGCTTTCCCATTATTTTAACACGCACAACAACATATTGTATGTTAATAGATTTCCTCCCAGTCCTCTAGAGCTCGCCCTCCCTGTTGTCAGTCTTGTTGATTAACAGGAACACAATTAGAATTTCAGGGCCCTGTTCAACATTAGTATTCCTGATATACGGCTTAATGCACCTACATGGTCTTCTTGGTGTCACTGCCTGCCTTTACTTGCCTGTTTCATCTTCAGGGAGCGTCTCTGTTTGACCTCCGATGAGCATCATACTTAAACCTTTTGCCGTGTTCATTTGAGCCATGATTACATCTCAAACAAAGCCTTTAGCCCCTCCAAATGCTTCATGAATACAAATAAGCAAAGCTGTTGCATATGTTGAAACAGAAGTGTTTCTTTTATTTGACACAATCAGGCTCATTAAAGTTAAGACAATTCTACCATTATATCCTTTAAGAAAGGATGACATGGAATTAACTTGCAATGAATTACAAATGAGAAAAACTCACATGTTATGCATCATAGTGATACAAAAGTTAAGTAAAGCTGTTACACACACATTTCTTTGCAACAAGACAACCTTTCTGATCACATTCCCAGCTGAGTATCAGTAATTATCTGACTTTTGTGACTTCCTCTGGCACCTCAGCAGGCCAAAACTTCCACTTGTCCTGTAAAATATCTAAATAGTATGTTTTAGCACAAAATTAGTACAGAAATTGGTGATTAAATTACTTTTTCTCAAGCGCCATCATCAGGTCAAAATTCAAATCTGTCCAATAATATGGCTCATCACCAAATACCTGCAAAACTAATGACATTAGCACCTTGAGGTTTTTTGCTAATTAGCTAATGCTAGCATGCTAACATACTGAACACAGATGATGTACATGATAGACACTATACCTGCTAAACATTTGCATGTAGCATTGTCATTGTGAGCATGTTAGCATGCTGATGTTAGCATTTAGCTCAAAGTGCAACTGTGGCCTCCCACAGGCTTCCAACTTGGCTGTAGATTGTTAGTCTTGTATGTCAGTGTTTCCCCTACCATTATATCAGGACAGAACATGCTTTACAACCAGTGACACACAGTCAGCTCCGGGCCATTACGCACACACAGTCACTATTGTGAGAATCGATACATTTCCCTGCTAGCTTTATACACTCAGGCTCTCCTCTTATTTGTACAAGGTTCTGATACTGCCACAGTGCGTAACAACTGTTCTTGACTGCAGTACACTATCTGTGAGTGTGTCTATGTGTGCTTGTTGTGCACATCCGCACACCATGAGCAGGGCTTGACGCTAACTTTTTTCCCAAGGAGCACATGTGTTCCTAAGTTGAAAAAGTAAGGAGCGCACAAAGAACTTTACACAATGTAAATTGATCAAATAATGTGTTTTCCGTAATAAACGTGATGCAAATAGACATTTACAAGCAAAATTATTTAATGAATTTGTATACAAAATGTACAGAAAGGTAAAATCATCAAGTTTTGAAAAAGTATTGCAATTTAATTTTGTCTTTAATGTTATTATCTTATATATAT